>NC_133326.1:89932454-90016496 GCF_042186555.1 Aquarana catesbeiana | reverse complement strand
AGTTTATTGGATTTTTTTTAGAACAAAAAGTAGAAAATATCATTTTTTTTTCAAAATTTTCGGTCTTTTTCCGTGTATAGCGCAAAAAATAAAACCGGCAGAGGTGATCAAATACCATCAAAAGAAAGCTCTATTTGTGTGAAGAAAAGGACGCAAATTTCATTTGGGTACTGCATTGCATGACCACGCAATTAGCAGTTAAAGCGACGCAGTGCCAAATTGTAAAAAGTGCTCTGGTCAGGAAGGGGGTAAATCCTTCCGGGGCTGAAGTGGTTAAGATAAGTATTAGAGGGGCTGCTGCACACAGAAGGCTTTTTATCTTAATGCATAAAGATAAAAAACCTTCTGCATTTAGAACCACTTTAAAGTCCAGTTCACTGATACAAATCTGATGCGATCCGAAATTCATATATTTGCATGTCATCTGAAAATACATTGTTTTCTATTAAGGCCGTTCACATCGATGTGGTTTGATATGTTTTAAAAAAGGGTCCTGTACGAGGTTTAGTGCGGCTGCAATGCAAATTTAATCTCCAGCTATGCCCAGTCCCCTCGGAAGTCTCATTAAATTTGCACCAGTTAGAACTGAGCCTAAAGCAGAACAATCCTATCATTTTCAGCCAAGGAAGCCGACATCTTGGCTCTGTTTGATCTTCAATTGCCATGGTGCTGCACATGTGATCAGTTATGACTCCAGCCATATGATGGTTTGACAACTTGGTAGAGAGCACAACCAACTTGACGGTTACATATCTGGCACGTGCCGGGAATGTAACTGGTTTTTTGAAACTGTTAGACCCTTTCACACTGGCACCACACCGCGCGCACACCGCTAGTTTATTGGCGCTTTTACCGTCGTTTTAGCGGCGCTTTTCGCCCGCTAGTGGGCCGCTTTTTAACCCCCGCTAGCGGCCGAAGGGTTAAATGTGCCCGAAAAGCGCAGCTGCTGAAGCGCCAGCGGTGCCCATTAATTTCAATGGGCAGGGGCGGTATACACTGCTCATAAACTACTCCAAAGATGCTGCTTGCAGGACTTTTTCTAACATCCTGAAAGCGCACCGCCCCAATGTGAAAGCACTCCGGCTCTCACACCGGGTCTGCAGGGGAGGAGTTTTTCAGGCGCTTTACAGGCGCTATTTTTAGCCCTTTAGTGCCCGAAAAACCTTTCAGTGTGAAAAGGGTCTAAAATCGATGCGTTTAGTTCCACTTTAACAACTTTGAAATATCATTTAATAAAAAACGGTGGAAACAAAATATTACAGAGAAAGGTATTACAAAAAAAGAGACAATAATGCAACAGAAAAATAAAGAGTTTAACCAGTTTGTGCCCGCGCTTTAGTGGAAAGGAGACTACAGCGCGGGTTTTACTTTGCTGGGAGGGCGTAAATGGACGTCCTCCCGTGATGGCGCTGCCTGTGCATCGGAGTGTTCTGTGATTAGCTGAGTTCTTCAGACTCAGCTGATCACAGATCGGGGTAAAAGGGCCAATCACAGCAGCCCTTTGCCACGTTATCAGCTGTGTCTAATGGCAGCTAATCACGGATGTAAACACAAGCCGGTTATCGGCATTCCTTGTCTCACACTGACAGTGTGAGGAGAGAAGAGAGCCAATAGATGGCTTGTGTTAAAGGGACATGGGCACTGATAATCAGTGCTGTGCCAACAGTAGCCACCAGTGCCCATCAGTGTCACCTACCAGTGCCGCCTATCAGTGAAGGAGAAAGATTACCCATTTGCAAAATTTTATAGCAGACTATGAAAAATGTTTTTTTCCCTTTTGAAAATTTTCGGTCTTTTTTCATTTGTTTAGCAAAAAATAAAAAACCTAGCAGTGATTAAATACCACCAAAAGAAAGCTCTATTTATGTGAAAAAAAAATGATAAAAATGTAATTTGGGTACAGTGTTGCATGACCGTGCAATTGTCATCCGAAGTGTGACAGCGCTGAAAACTGGCCTGGTCAGGAAGGGGGTCAAAGTGCCCAGTAGACAAGTGGTTAAAAATCCTGACAGTTCCCCAATTTCTACTTTTTAGCATAAAGTTCCACTCAGCGCTCACCCATAGTATTTGTACTGTGAGCAGGCGGTAGCGTACTGGTACATCGCAGCTTTTCTTCAGGGCATGGGGTGCGTGTGTGCGCTCCCTGCCGATCACAGCTGTGATTGGACACAGCACGAGCTTGGCAGACCATTTTTAGCCAATGATTTTGGCTGAAGTCAGCTGATCGTCTGTGGCAAATCAGACAAAAAATCCAGTATATACCAGTTTGTAGACGCTATAACCTTCCCACAAACAAATGATTCTACACTTTTTTTTGTTTTTTACCGGGCATGTAGAAGAATACATTTTGGCATAAATTTGTGAAGAACTTCGGATTTTTTTATTGGATATGTTTTATAACAGAAAGTAGAAGATATTGGGGGGGGGGGGGGGGGTTTTCTCAATTTTTTTTCCCATTAATATTACAAAAAAAAAAAGCCAGTGGCGATCAAATACCACCAAACAAAGCTCTATTTGTGTGAAAAAATGATATAAATGTAATTTGGGTACAGTGCTCCATGATCGTGCAATCGCCACTTAAAGTAGCGCAGTGCTGAATAGTAAAAAATGCCCTGGTCATGAAAGGGGTAAAACCTTCCCTGTCTGCAGCCTCTTCTAGCCCAGTCCTTGTCCTCAGTTCCTCCTGTACATCCCTCTCCCGGTCCCTGTCCTCGGTCCTTCCTCTCCCGGTCCCCGTCCTCAGTCCTTCCTCTCCCGGTCCCCGTCCTCAGTCCCTCCTCTCCCGGTCCCCGTCCTCAGTCCCTCCTCTCCCGGTCCCTCCTCTCCCGGTCCACGATCTCAGTCCCTCCTCTCCCGGTCCCTGTCCTCAGCCCCTCCTCTCCCGGTCCCTGTCCTCAGCCCCTCCTCTCCCGGTCCCTGTCCTCAGCCCCTCCTCTCCCGGTCCCTGTCCTCAGCCCCTCCTCTCCCGGTCCCTGTCCTCAGCCCCTCCTCTCCCGGTCCCTGTCCTCAGTCCCTCCTCTCCCGCTCACCCCTGTCCTCAGTCCCTCCTCTCCCGCTCACCCTGTCCTCAGTCCCTCCTCTCCCAGTCCCTCCTCTCCCGCTCCACGATCTCAGTCCCTCCTCTCCTGGTCCCTGTCCTCAGTCCCTCCTCTCCTGGTCCCTGTCCTCAGTCCCTCCTCTCCCGGTCCCTCCTCTCCTGGTCCCTGTCCTCAGTCCCCGATCTCAGTCCCTCCTCTCCTGGTCCCTGTCCTCAGTCCCCGATCTCAGTCCCTCCTCTCCCGGTCCCCGATCTCAGTCCCCTCCTCTCCCGGTCCTCAGTCCCTCCTCTCCCTGTCCTCAGCCCCTCCTCTCCCGGTCCCTGTCCTCAGCCCCTCCTCTCCCGGTCCCTGTCCTCAGCCCCTCCTCTCCCGGTCCCCTGTCCTCAGTCCCTCCTCTCCCGCTCACCCTGTCCTCAGTCCCTCCTCTCCCGCTCACCCTGTCCTCAGTCCCTCCTCTCCCAGTCCCTCCTCTCCCGCTCCACGATCTCAGTCCCTCCTCTCCTGGTCCCTGTCCTCAGTCCCTCCTCTCCTGGTCCCTGTCCTCAGTCCCTCCTCTCCCGGTCCCTCCTCTCCTGGTCCCTGTCCTCAGTCCCCGATCTCAGTCCCTCCTCTCCTGGTCCCTGTCCTCAGTCCCCGATCTCAGTCCCTCCTCTCCCGGTCCCCGATCTCAGTCCCTCCTCTCCCGGTCCCTCAGTCCCTCCTCTCCCTGTCCTCAGTCCCTCCTCTCCCTGTCCTCAGTCCCTCCTCTCCCTGTCCTCAGTCCCTGATATCAGTCCCTCCTCTCCCGGTCCCGGTCCTCAGTCCTCCTCTCCCGGTCCTCAGTCCTTTCTCTCCCGGTCCTCAGTCCCTGATATCAGTCCCTCCTCTCCCGGTCCTCAGTCCCTGATATCAGTCCCTCCTCTCCCGGTCCTCAGTCCCTGATATCAGTCCCCTCCTCTCCCGGTCCTCAGTCCCCTGATATCAGTCCCTCCTCTCCCGGTCCTCAGTCCCTGATATCAGTCCCTCCTCTCCAGGTCCCTGGCCTCAGCCCCTCCTCTCCAGGTCCCTGGCCTCAGCCCCTCCTCTCCAGGTCCCTGGCCTCAGCCCCTCCTCTCCCGGTCCCTGGCCTCAGCCCCTCCTCTCCCGGTCCCTGGCCTCAGCCCCTCCTCTCCCGGTCCCTGGCCTCAGCCCCTCCTCTCCCGGTCCCTGGCCTCAGCCCCTCCTCTCCCGGTCCCTGGCCTCAGCCCCTCCTCTCCCGGTCCCTGGCCTCAGCCCCTCCTCTCCAGGTCCCTGTCCTCAGCCCCTCCTCTCCAGGTCCCTGTCCTCAGCCCCTCCTCTCCAGGTCCCTGTCCTCAGCCCCTCCTCTCCAGGTCCCTGTCCTCAGCCCCTCCTCTCCAGGTCCCTGTCCTCAGCCCCTCCTCTTCCAGGTCCCTGTCCTCAGCCCCTCCTCTCCAGGTCCCTGTCCTCAGCCCCTCCTCTCCAGGTCCCTGTCCTCAGCCCCCTCCTCTCCAGGTCCCTGTCCTCAGCCCCTCCTCTCCAGGTCCCTGTCCTCAGCCCCTCCTCTCCAGGTCCCTGTCCTCAGCCCCTCCTCTCCTGGTCCCTGTCCTCAGTCCCTCCTCTCCCGCTCACCCTGTCCTCAGTCCCCTCCTCTCTCCCGCTCACCCTGTCCTCAGTCCCTCCTCTCCCGCTCACCCTGTCCTCAGTCCCTCCTCTCCCCAGTCCCCTCCTCTCCCGCTCCCCCGATCTCAGTCCCTCCTCTCCCGGTCCCCGGTCCTCGATCCCTCCTCTCCCGGTCCTCAGTCCCTCCTCTCCCGGTCCTCAGTCCCTCCTCTCCCGGTCCTCAGTCCCTGATATCAGTCCCTCCTCTACCGGTCCTCAGTCCCTGATATCAGTCCCTCCTCTCCCGGTCCCTGTCCTCAGTCCCTCCTCTCCCGGTCCTCAGTCCTTTCTCTCCCGGTCCTCAGTCCCTGATATCAGTCCCTCCTCTCCCGGGTCCTCAGTCCCTGATAATCAGTCCCTCCTCTCCCGGTCCTCAGTCCCTGATATCAGTCCCTCCTCTCCCGGTCCTCAGTCCCTGATATCAGTCCCTCCCTCTCCCGGTCCCTCAGTCCCTGATATCAGTCCCTCCTCTCCCGGTCCTCAGTCCCTGATATCAGTCCCTCCTCTCCCGGTCCTCAGTCCCTGATATCAGTCCCTCCTCTCCCGGTCCTCAGTTCCTTGATATCAGTCCCTCCTCTCCCGGTCCCCTGTCCTCAGTCCCTCCTCTCCCGGTCCCTGTCCTCAGTCCCCTCCTCTCCCGGTCCCTCGGTCCCTCCTCTCCCGGTCCTCGGTCCCTCCTCTCCCCGGTCCTTGGTCCCTCCTCTCCCGGTCCCTCCTCTCCCGGTCCTCAGTCCCTCCTCTCTCCCGGTCCCTCCTCTCCCGGTCCTCAGTCCCTCCTCTCCCGGTCCTCAGTCCCTCCTCTCCCGGTCCTCAGTCCCTGATATCAGTCCCTCCTCTCCCGGTCCCTGTCCTCAGTCCCTCCTCTCCCGGTCCTCAGTCCCTCCTCTCCCGATCCTCAGTCCCTCCTCTCCCGATCCTCAGTCCCTGTTCCTCAGTCCCTCCTCTCCTGGTCCCTGTCCTCGGTCCCCGATCTCAGTCCCTCCTCTCCCGGTCCTCAGTCCCTCCTCTCCCGGTCCTCAGTCCCTCCTCTCCCGGTCCTCAGTCCCTCCTCTCCCGGTCCTCAGTCCCTCCTCTCCCGGTCCTCAGTCCCTCCTCTCCTGGTACCTTCCAGGCCAGCAGTAGGACGTTCATGATGGCCAGCAGCGGGCAGGGCCCGTTCTCGTTCTGGGTGACGATGGGGGTGCTCTGCTCCTTCCAGCGAATCCATTTGATGTGATAGACGGACTGTCCCGGGTAGCGGTCCCTGGCCGCCTGTCCCTCCCGGCCGTCCTCGTCATCCTCCGGTCCCCCGGGAAGGAGCCTGTCCTCCGGGCCGCCGTCACTGGCGGAGCTGGGACAGGAGAGGAGGTTGGAGAAGGAGTCCAGGGAGTCCAGGCTGTGCGAGGCACCGGGGATGCTGCGGCCGCTGCTACTCGCCTCCTCGGCGGAGCTCTTCTCTCTCCCGGCCTCCTCAGAGTGTGGAGAGGATGGTACCCGGAGCCGGGCGCTGTCATCCTGCCCACCTCCTTCCGAGACAGTTGTCTGCACCGCATTCGGCTCCGTGGGATCGGAGGCCTTTGCTGCCTCGTTCCCCGCACATGCCGCCACCGGACCGGGACTCTCCATGACCGGCAATCGCTTTGGGGCTCAAACGGACCGCATCGGCTCCTCAGCAGCTGTCTCCGCCGCCATGACAGCCCCGCCCCTAGTGACGTCACGCCACAGCTGTCCCGTGCTCCGGGCTAGATGCTGCTGCTCAGGTTGTCCGCTGTTACCTGTCAATAAAGCTGTGTAGGGAAAAGGGCCTAACAAGGAGACATAAACAGTTCTTTACCTCACCTAACCCACACTTCTATCCTCCAGTCATACACATTCAACATATCTTGGCTGACCAGGCAGTTTGACCCATGAGCGCTGGGATTTTTGTTTTATACTTTATTTTTGGTGGGGGTGTGATCAACCCTGCGCCCCCCTAGGAATATAACTAGCAAAGAATGTGTGAGAAAAAACTGCACCAACAAAAGGAGGGGTTTAAAATTTACCTCCCTTTCCAAGCCAAAATACCTCCCCCTACCCTTCCCCCAGTACAGCTCCCCTCAGCACAGGTATCCCCAGTACAGACCTCCCCCAGTACAGCTCCCTTCAGTTCATAATGTATATCCCTTCCACTACAGATCTCCCCCAAGTACAGATCCCCCAGTAAAGACCTCTCCCCTAGTACAGCTCCCCTCAATTCATATCTCTCCCCCTGTACAGATTTCCCCCAGTACAGGTCCCTCCAATACAGATCACCCCCAGTATGGATCTCCCCCCAAGCACATCCCACGTCCCCCAATACAGATCTCCCCCAGTACAGATCTCCCCCAGTACAGATCTCCCCCAATACAGATCTCCCCCAATACAGATCTCCCCCAGTACCGATCTCCCCCAGTGGGATCTCCTCCAATACAGATCTCACCCAGTACAGATCTCCCCCAAGTACAGATCCCCCAGTAAAGACCTCTCCCCCAGTACAGCTCCCCTCAATTCATATCTCCCCCCCTGTACAGATTTCCCCCCAGTACAGGTCCCTCCAATACAGATCACCCCCAGTATGGATCTCCCCCCAAGTACATCCCACGCCCCCCAATACAGATCTCCCCCAGTACAGATCTTCCCCAGTACAGATCTCCCCCAATACAGATCTCCCCCAGTACATATCTCCCCCAATACAGATCTCCCCCAATACAGATCTCCCCCAGTACAGATCTCCCCCAATACAGATCTCCCCCAGTACAGATCTCCCCCAATACAGATCTCACCCAGTACAGATCTCCCCCAAGTACAGATCCCCCAGTAAAGACCTCTCCCCCAGTACAGCTCCCCTCAATTCATATCTCTCCCCCTGTACAGATTTCCCCCAGTACAGGTCCTTCCAATACAGATCACCCCCAGTATGGATCTCCCCCCAAGTACATCCCACGCCCCCCAATACAGATCTCCCCCAGTACAGATCTCCCCCAATACAGATCTCCCCCAGTACAGATCTCCCCCAATACAGATCTCCCCCAATACAGATCTCCCCCAATACAGATCTCCCCCAGTACAGATCTCCCCCAATACAGATCTCACCCAGTACAGATCTCCCCCAAGTACAGATCCCCCAGTAAAGACCTCTCCCCCAGTACAGCTCCCCTCAATTCATATCTCTCCCCCTGTACAGATTTCCCCCAGTACAGGTCCTTCCAATACAGATCACCCCCAGTATGGATCTCCCCCCAAGTACATCCCACGCCCCCAATACAGATCTCCCCCAATACAGATCTCCCCCAATACAGATCTCCCCCAGTACAGATCTCACCCAGTACAGATCTCCCCCAAGTACAGATCCCCCAGTAAAGACCTCTCCCCCAGTACAGCTCCCCTCAATTCATATCTCCCCCCCTGTACAGATTTCCCCCAGTACAGGTCCCTCCAATACAGATCACCCCCAGTATGGATCTCCCCCCAAGTACATCCCACGCCCCCCAATACAGATCTCCCCCAGTACAGATCTCCCCCAGTACATACAGTATCTCCCCCACACTACAGGACCCCCCAGTATAGACCTCTCCTCCATTACAGCTCCCCTCAGTTCATAATATTGCTCCCCCCTGTACAGATTTCCCCTATACTGATCTCCCCCAGTACAACTACCCTCAGTTCATATCTCTCCCCCCCCCCGTACAGATTTCCCCCAGTACAGATCCCTCCAGTATAGATCACCCCCAGTACAGGTATCCCCCCCCCCAATATAGATCTCCCTCCACAACATTATCCCTGACCTGTCTCGTGTGTTCCTTGGCCTTTATGATGCTGTTTGTTCACTAAGGTTCTCTAACAAACCTCTGAGGGCTTCACAGAACAGCTGTATTTATATTGAGATTAAATTATACACAGGTGAACTCTATTTACTAATTAGGTGACTTATGAAGGCGATTGGTTCCACTAGATTTTAGTTATGAGTATCAGAGTAAAGGGGGGCTGAATATAAATGCACGCCAAACTTTTCAGATATTTATTTGTAAAAAACGTTGAAAACCATTTATCATTTTCCTTCCACTTCACAATTATGAACCACTTTTTGTTGGTCAATCACATAAAATCCCAATAAAATACATTTACGTTTTTGGCTATAACATGACAAAATGTGAAAAATTTCAAGGGGTATAAATACTTTTTCAAGGCACTGTATACACATGAATGCTCAAATGCATTTGGTTTAATACAACACCATGTAAAGCGAATACAACACACATGGGGGTGGTTGATTAATTAAACAACCAAACCAAAAGCCAGGGACGACTCTCCTAACCCTTTATTATGAAAAGGTCCTGAAAACAGATTAAAAAACCTGAACAAGTTGAAAACAAAAGGATAAAAGTAAAAACACATACCAAATGTGTGTTCATTCTTCATCATAGTGGCATATGCACCAGAGCAAACTCTCTTGAACCACACAAAAGTGTGTGTTAGGCCTCGTACACACGATACGAAAATCAGAAGGGAGAATTCGTAAGACGAGCTGTCTGCGGATTTCCGGATCCTTAGTACGGTGCATTCGACAGCCGATTTGACTTTTTCGTCAGACAAAAGCTGGATGAGCGGACAAGTACATTTTTGACGAAGCAAGGGTCAACGTCTGATTTTGGGATGGTCAGTACAGAAATCCGTCACACAAAAGTCGAAATTACAAACACGCATGATTGGAATCAAGGAACGACCCGAAAGAGTTTGATCTTGTAAACTAGCGTTCATAATCTAGAATTAACATTTGTGATGCGGCAATTGATGAAATGTCGAAATGCAGCGCATATTCTCTTCTTCTTTAATGGGATAATAATGAAGCTGCTTTGCTGGTGATACTGATGGAGTTATGCCAAACATATTTTAAAAGGCATTTGTTTTATAGTGATATTAATAATATTGATATTATGGTTGTTGTTCTATTTTTTTGGAGAAGTTACCAAAACACCATTATCCCTGAGTTTTTAAGATCAAAGATAAAAATGTTGGTGTCCTTTGTTCATTTTCCATTGTGTTGTTTTTAATTTTACTGCCTACTCCCAAACTGTCATTTGAAGAGAAACACATAGCCAAGTATTATTCTACGCAATTTTTTTATTGTGCAGAAAAAAAAAACAACACAAATTAAATTAGAGATGCTATCTGCCATCCAAATAAAATAACTTAACAAAAAAGTGTGTTCCATGCAGAAAAAAACAAAACAAAACAAAACATTAACAAAAAAAAAACATAACATGATTGAAATTAGAAAGTGGGCTAGGGGTGAATATCCCCAGACCAGCATGGTTGTGTCAGGGCTGGCTCAGCCCTTCCTTCTCTGAGCTGGCCACTAAGCTGTCGGCTAATTGCCAGCTCTCATCTCTCTCCACAGTTAAGCAGCTGTTGTGGATCTGCTCGTCAGTCCCGCCTACTTTAAGATATCCAGCTCACTTCATTCCTGCCTTCACCTTGGTCACATCACAAGAAACCATCTCCTGCATTCCTGTTTAAAGACTGGCTTTGCTGACATCCCTTCTGGCTCCTTATCCTGCTTGCTGTTTCTCTACTTGGATCCCTGACTTCTGGCCTGGCTGATTACCCGATCTGGTTACTGAACTCTGGCTTGGCTGATTACCTGATCTGGTTACTGAACTCTGGCTTGGCTGACTACCCGATCCGGTTACTGGATTCTGGCTATGCTTTGACTACACTTACTTTACCTTTTTATTTTTATTAATTAACAAGTGTGATTTTACTGTACTTCTGTCTCGGTCTGGTTCATGGTTTCTGACAGGTTGTTGGGGGTCCTGTGGCTGGAATTGCCACTGACCAGCATGCTGCTGTGGTGGGTGGGTTAGCTGTGGAGGTGGTGGAGTTGGGGCCACAAAATCTGAAATGTGGGTGTTTTCAGAAATTTTGCCCCTCATCCTCTTGTTGAGGAGCTGTAGGATGAGTTCCTTACACCTGTTCCTTTACTCACTGGCCGTCCTTCTTATTGGCCGTCACACACCCAAATCCTTCAGCCTCATCTAGGTCAGTACAGAGTGCAGTTGAGACCTGGCTGAGCTGTGGCCTCCTCCAGATATCTGGTATTCCTGGCTTTTTTAGCAGCAGGACGTAGGGGAAGGATCTGCGACTCCATCTGGATACTGGCTGCTGGCTCCTCCAGACTGACACTTTCCTGTGTATGAAAATGGGACAAAATTAGAATCTTTTTTTTTTGTTTGTTTTGGTCATCAATCACACACAATTTTGATTTCCTCACTGTTGCAAATTGAACGTGGAGAAATAGAAAAGACTATCATTCTGACCCCAGCATTTTTCATTCTTGTTCAAAACATTTTTAGTCACTACTGTGCATTGATATGGAAATCACTTTCTTAGGGCTCAAATATTTTCCCAATAACGTATAGTATCATCATTGTATTTTTGGATCCAAATATGTTGAACAATCCTATACCTGTGTCAAGATGGGCTCCTCCACACATCTTGTGCATCAGGAGCTGTGCCCTCAGCAGAGGTGGAAGGCAGGGTTGACAGAGATGGCCTGGGTTCAGTCTGGTCTGTCAGAAACTGCAGGCTGTCATAGTACCAGAACCTCGGTACATAGATGTCATCTGCTGCTGCTCCTGACCTCTCCGTTTCCTGGATCTTGTTAGAACCAGTTCCGGACTAGCCACCACAGTTACTGCGGCAGGTTGGCTCGGCTGGGCGAAGCGTCGTAGCTGTACGTCGGGCCCTAGGTGGCCACAACGATCAGATTCGCTTCAGAACTGATCAGTCTCCAGGCCCAGGCCAATGACTACTGGCCTGGACCTGGTGATCGGTTCTGGCGAATTAAATCCTTTCATCTCCCCTGGTAGAACTCTTTTCGTTCCAGAGAGAGGAGAAGACATCTCACAGTAAGTTGTACCAACACTACACTAACACCAGTACACGTAGGTACACTTGTCAACCCCCGATCGCCCCCCCCCCCAGTTAACCCCTTCACTCCCTGTCACAGTGTCACCCAGTGCAGTGTTCATATTTTTCTTTCATCACTGTACTGGTGTAATTTGTGACAATCAGTGTTAGGGTTCTTAGTAGTAACCCCAGATCTAGGGACCCCCCTAAACCCCACTAATAAAGGTTTAACCCATTGATCACCCCTCAGTTAACTCTTTCACCCCCTGTCACCAGTGATTACTGTATTAGTGTTACTGGTGACGCTGGTTAGTTATTTTTTTATAGCATCAGGGTACCCCCGGTATATTACCTAAATAATGTTTTAACCCCCTGATCTCCTGGCGGGTGACATGAGTTAGGTTTTAGCGTCAATTGGGGCCTGCGCCACCCCAGGCAGCGTCAGATTAGTGCCAGTAGCGCTAACACCCACGCACGCACCATACACCTCCCTTAGTAGTATAGTGACTGAACGGATCGATATCTTCGATCTGATTAGAACTATATTAGCTTCCCCAATAGTTTAGGGTTCCCAAAAATGCAGCATTAGCGGGATCAGCCCAGATACCTGCTAGCACCTGCATTTAGCCCCTCCGCCCAGCCCAGCCCAGCCCAGCCCAGCCCATCCAAGTGCAGTATCAATCGATCACTGTCACAAAATACTAAACACATAACTACAGCATTCGAGAGTCAGGCCTGATCCCTGCGAACGCTAACAGTTTTTTTGGTAGCGTTTGAGGCAATCGCTGACAGTCAGGTGCTCTTTTTTCCTGTGAGTCACACTAGTGTACCAGTAAATTTAGAGACCAAAATGTCCCATCAAAGGTACACTAGTGAAGAGGTCTACAAGTTTCTGAGCCTGACAAATGAGAGTGAAGAGGAAGTCACCCATCTGTCAGATTCAGGCGCAGAATACGAACCAGTAGACAGCAGCGGCACCCTGACACATAGCTCTGATGAACGAGTAGTGTTCCCTGCCAAGGCCAGGCGTAGCCGACCCCGTTCTGCTGTTGTTGAGGTGCAAGAACCACAGGGCTCTCGTATGGAGCAGAGAGCCAGTACTAGTGCCGCTCATCCTTCTGGTGAACTGGCAAGCACCAGCGGCCTATTACATCCTGGTCGTACAACCAGCACTGCAGTAAAACTTGGTGACATGGCGAGTCCCATAAGTGCAGTTCAAGCTGGTAAAGTGGCTAGCACAAGTAAAGTCCGGCAGCCACCAAGAAGACAATTTGAGCCCATAGTAACCTTCCTGCTGCATTTGCCAATCCGAATTGGGAGCCCCCCCCGTACTTCCCCCATTCACTGACCAACCCGGAATTCAGGTGGAAACAGTTGATTTTACGTCACTTAATTTTTATTCGCTGTTTTTCACAGAAGATCTCTAAAGATTTGTTGTGGACCCAAGCAACTTGCATGCTGGTCAATTTATCGCCACTAATCCCCAGTTGACCCTTGCCAGAGATTTGAGACCTATTACGGTCTCCGAATTTAAGACCTTCCTGGGTCTATCCTTCCTCATGGGCATAGTTAAAATAAGTGAGTTGCGGTCACATTGGTCCACTGACCCAATTCACCATATGCCCGTGTTCTCTGCCTCCATGACCAGGACACGATACAAGCAGATCTTGGGTTCATGAATTTCAATGACAATGAACTCTGTCGTCCTCGGGGTGACCCTGGATACGATCAGCTCCTACAAAATTCAGCCCCCCCGTAAACCACTTTAACCAACAGTTTGCAGCCTTGTTTACTCCCGATCAAGTTGTCTGCGTTGATGAGTCCCTCATTACATTTTCAGGCCGCTAGATTATCAAACAGTATCTTTCCAGCAAGCATGCCAGATATGGGGTCAAGATGTATAAGCTGTGTGATAGGGCAACAGGCTATACATATAGTTGTATGGTTTACGAGGGAAGAGATAGTCACGTGGAGTCCGAGACCTGCCCAGACTACATAAGCAGCGCTGGTAAGATTGTGTGGGACTTGGTGTCACCCTTATTCGGAAAGGGGTACCACTTGTATGTGGACAATTATTACACAAAAGTGCCACTTTTTAGTCACCTTTTTGATTGTGGAATTGTCGCATGTGACACCGTGCGATCTAATCTCTGGGGCTTCCCCACACCGCTTGCAGAGTCCCGACTTAGACAGGGGGAGAGAGCCTGCTTGAAATGTAATAATTTGTTAGCAGTGAAGTGGAGGGATAATCGTAATGTTTTAGTTCTGTCCTCCCTTCACGCAGATATGACTGTCCAAATTCCTACGACTGGTGTTGTGGAGAAACCCCTCTGTGTCCACGAATACAACCCTAACATGGGAGGGGTGGACCTCAACGACCAGTTGTTGGTGCCGTACCTAATTGCCCCTAAGGCCAGAGGCTGGTACAAAAAAGTGTCTGTATATTTATTGCAATTGGCTCTGCTGAATGCTTAAGTGCTATACAAAGCTTCAGGATGAATTGGATCCTTCCTTAAGGTTATTGTAAAGGCTTGTTTTTTTGTTTTTTTTTAACCACTTCAATACCAGGCATTTTCACCCCCTTCCTGCCCAGACCAATTTTCAGCTGTAACATTTAGAATAACAATTGCGCGGTCATGCAACACTGTACCCATATGAAATTTTTATAATTTTTTCCCCACAAATAGAGCTTTCTTTTGGTGGTATTTGATCGCCTCTACGGTCTTTATTTTTTGTGCTATAAACAAAAAAAGAGTGACAATTTTGAATAAACACAATATTTTTTACTTTTTGCTATAATAAATTTACCAATTTAAAAAAAAAAAATTCTTCCTGAGTTTAGGCCAATATGTATTCTTCTACTATTTTTGGTAAAAAAAAATCGCAATAAGCGTATATTGATTGGTTTGCGCAAAATGTATAGCATCTACAAGATAGGTGATAGATTTATGGCATTTTTCTTTTTTTTTTTTTTTTTTACTAGTTATGGCGGCGATCTGCGATTTTTGTCAGGACTGTGATATTGCGGTGGACAAATTGTACACTTTGACACTATTTTGGGACCATTGAAAATCATACAGCGATCAGTGCTATAAATATGGCAGGGAAGGGGTTAACACTAGGGGGCGATCAAGGGGTTAAATGTGTTACCTAGGGAGTGATTCTAACTGTGGGGGGAGGGGACTGAGGGGGGAGGTGACCGATCGGTGTTCCTATATACAAGGAACATACGATCTGTCTCCTGTCCCCTGGCAGGACACGGATCTGTGTGTTTACAAGCAATGACAAGCAATCGCGGGTGCCCGGCGGACATTGCGCATCGGCTCCCGAGTGACACTTCGGGCGTGCACGCGGCCCCTAGATGGCCGAGAAGCCGAGGATGTCATATGACGGCCGCCCAGGATGAGAGAGCCACCTTGCGGCCATCATATTACTGTATGCGGGATGGGAAGTGGTTAAATAACAAATATATCATACTTACCTTCACTGTGCAGCTCGTTTTGCACAGAGTGGCCCGATCCTTGACTTCTGGGGTCCCTCTGCGACTCTCGCTGCTCCTCCCCGCTTTAGATAACCCCCTAGGAGAAGCGCTCTCCCGGGGGGTTACCTTGCGGGTGCGCTCCCGAGTCCAGCATTCGGCATCCATAGACACGAATGCCGGAAGTGGCCCCGCCCCCCCCGGCGCACACGTCATTGGATTTGATTGACAGCAGGGGGAGCCAATGGCTGCGCTGCTATCAATCTAGCCAATCAAGAGCCGGGACCCCGTGCAGAGAGGGACAGCGTGTCTCCGCCGAGGCAAATATGGTGCTCAGGTAAGTAAAACAGAGGGGCTGGGGGGTCGGTCACTGCCAAAAGTTTTTTCACCTTAATGCATAGGATGCATTAGGGTAAAAAAACATAAGGGTTTACAACCCCTTTAAATTCCAGGAAGAGATCATCACAGCCCTTCTGTTTCCAGACGGTGCTGTGGCCTACCTTCCCAACGCAAATGCAGTGAGCCGGCTGCATGAGAGGCATTTTCCATATGTCCTCCCTGGTACCCCTGCCCAAAGAACACCCCAAAGAAGATGTCGTGTTTGCAGAAAACGCGGATTTAGGCGTGACACCCGCTTTTATTGTGCATCCTGTCTTGGCCAACCAGGTCTCTGCATTGGTGACTGTTTCAAACGCTACCACACACTAGTGGAGCATTAGCATAGGGCAGGGCTCAAAATTTCAAGTCCTGAGCTACTAGCCAGGCCTCAAGGGTTACTCGCCACCAGCTGCCCCACCTGACCCCTACCCTGCCCTGCCCCTAACTCCATCCCTAAACACGCCCTTATAAATTATCTCATGAAATGACACTTAAATGTTTTATGCAGAATTAAGGAACTTTATCCATGACCAAAAATGCAGCCTCACCTGTGTTAATCAATGCAGCCTCACCCATATCCATCAATGCAGCCTGCCCCTGTCCACCAATGCAGCCTCACTCGTGTCCACCAATGCAGCCTACCAGTGTCCACCAATGCAGCCTGCCCATGTCCACCAATGCAGCCTACCCGTGTCCAACGATGCAGCCTGCCCGTGTCCACCAATGCAGCCTGCCCATGTCCATCATGCCGCCTGTGTCCATCATGCAGGGGAGCAGAGGAGAGGAAAAGCATTGCCGGTTGGATGATAAGAGGGCCGAGGGACATCACTTGAACAGCTTTGATTTTAATCGCTGTGTTCCCGCCGCTCAGCATCACGTACAGCCCCGCACCCTGTATCTTTGATACACGCCACTCGTCCCGGGATTGGACAGGTGATCTGTCTATGAAATTCCCCGGGACCAGGGGGCGGGGCTGTGTGTGACAGCGAGTGCGGGGAACATTCGGCTATTGAAATGAAAGCCGCTAGTGATGTCCCTCGTGCTCTGATCATCCAGCCAGCTCTCTCCTCTCTCTTCCCCTCCGCGAGTGCTAGGAGAAGGACTCCCATATGACCGGCGGTGTTTGCCCCCCCTCGCTAACAGGCAGCCCACGCTCACCAGCCCTCAAAATCCGCAAAATGCACTAAACAGTCCTAGGGCACACTTACACAGGGTCTTGAAAGATGAGATGCCCATCACATTTTGAGAAACCTTAATCTGGAACGTTTACAGTTTATATAAAAAGTGCAAAAAAACACACAAAAACACAAAAAAATAAAAAAGCCAAAAATAGTTGTGATTTTATTTCTCTTCTCTCTCTATTGTTCTCTCGCTTATGTCCCCCCCCCCTATTGTACGCTCTATTGTTCGCTCTCCATTGTTCTATATCTATTGTTCTCGCACTATTGTTACTGTATTTTAGAACTGTAATGTTTTATTTTTACTATGTTTTATTGTATTTGCTTTGGAGGTCTTACTGTTATACTTTAATGTTACTTTGTTTTATTGTTAACCATCATTTGCTTAGCAGGTATGCCATTCAGCTGCAGCACGGGTTTATTTATTCTGACAGCAACAGCGTTTGCTCCCACGATACGTAAAGCCATGACTCCAGCGCTGTAGGAGGTGATTTCACCATCACAGAAAAACAAAAAAAGAGCATATATGCTGAAGCATGGGGGAAGGAGTGGAGGAACGATTTGCTTCTAACATTAGGGGCAGATTGCCCCCATCAGTGTTGCCAACCGTCAGTATTTTTACTGGCAGCCAGTAAAAAACAGGCAAATTTCTCCTGCCAGTAAATGCCAGTAAAAGGTTGCCAGTAAAAAATATGGATCTGAGGTTCGGCTTGGTCTGGAGTTGGCTGAGACCATCCCAGTGCCTGCTAAAGTGTGATTGGCAGCTCTGGCGGAGGCGGTGCCTGAGCAGGTCGTCTGATGTCATGGTGCAGTGGAGCCAAGCACAGCGGTCAGAGCTTCGTGTGCGGGTCTGCAGTATTGGAGAAAGGCAAGCTGGGACCGGGACTGTCAGTGCTGTTTAGACTGGAGTGGACTAGAGGGACAGCTTGGCTTGGAGAGAGACTGTCACTGTGACTCAGGAGCAGGGATGGGCTATCTGTTCGAGTCGAACATGAGTTCGACTTGAACATTGGCTGTTCGCCTGTTCGCCGAACACCGAACAATTTGGGGTGTTCGCGGCAAATTTGAAAAGCCACGGAACACCCTTTAAAAGTCTATGGGAGAAATCTAAAGTGCTAATTTTAAAGGTTAATATGCAAGTTATTGTCATAAAAAGTGTTTGGGGACCCGGGTCCTGCCCCAGGGGACATGTATCAATGAAAAAAAAAGTTTTAAAAACGGCCGTTTTTTCGGGAGCAGTGATTTTAATAATGCTTAAAGTGAAACAAAAAAAGTGAAATATTCCTTTAAATTTCATACCTGGGGGGTGTCTATAGTATGCCTGTAAAGTAGCGCATGTTTCCCATGCTTATAACAGTCCGAGCGCAAAATGACATTTTTAAAGGAAAAAAAGTCATTTAAAAGTGCTAGTGCTAGTGCCGGCTATTAATGAAATGTCGGTCCCAACAATACACATAAAAGTCATTGAAAAATAGAAAAAAAATGCGTGGGGGTCCCCCAAAATTCCATTACCAGGCCCTTCAGGTCTGGTATGGATATTAAGGGGAACTCCGTGTCAAAATGTAAAAAAAAATGGCGTGGGGTTCCCCCCAAAAATCCATACCAGACCTGAAATGGTATGGATTTTAAGGGGAACTCCGCGCCAAAATTTTAAAAAAAAGGTGTGGGGTTCCCCTAAAAATCCACACCAGACCCTTATCCAAGCACGCAACCTGGCAGGCCGCATGAAAAGAGGGGGGGCGAGAGAGCGCCCCCCCTCCTGAACTGTACCAGGCCACATGCCCTCAATATGGGGAGGATGTCCCCATGTTGATGGGGACAAGGGCCTCATCCCCACAACCCTTGCCTCGGTGGTTGTGGGGGTCCGTGGGCCGGGGGCTTATCGGAATCTGGAAGCCCCCTTTAACAAGGGGACCCCCAGATCCCGCCCCCCCCGTGTGAAATGGTAATGGGGTACAAATGTACCCCTACCATTTCACAGAAAGAAAGTATCAAAATGTTAAAAAACCACAGGAGATGACTTGGGACAAGTCCTTTATTAAAAATAAAAAATTAAAGAGATTCCAGCGATGTAATCCAATAAATTCATGCTCCTACTCCAGTGATGTAATCCAATTCATGATCTCCAGATACTCCAGCGAGGAACACGCACAGGATCCTGCCTGCCAGAGGCACCCAGCCAATGATGCGCGCCAGCTTGACAGCTCTTATGTAGCTGAGGGCAGGGCCACCCGTCACGTGACCCCGTCCCCCTCTGACAAGGGGAAACGCCGGGGTTTCCCAGTGACGTGTACTGGTGACCCCGCCCCCTCCCCAATGCAACGCAGGATTTTTTTTGTCTGTGTAAAAAAAAAAATTGTAATTTTCCCGAAACTTGTGGCAAAATATAAAATATTCCATGGACTCAACATGCCTATCAGCAAATAGCTTGGGGAGTCTACTTTCCAAAATGGGGTCATGGGGGGGGGGGGGTTTGTGCTATCTTGACATTTCATGGCCTTCGAAACTGTGATAGGTAGTGAGGAAGTGAAAAAAATAAATTACACAAAGTTGTCACTAAATGATATATTGCTCATATGTTATATGTGGAATTACACACCAAAATACATTCTGCTGCTTCTCCTGAGTACGGGGATACCATGTGTAAGACTTTTTGGGAGCCTAGCCGTGTACAGGACCCTGAAAACCAAGCACCGCCTTCAGGATTTCTAAGGGCGTACATTTTTTATTTCACTCCTCACTACCTATCACAGTTTCGAAGGCCATAAAATGGCAAAATAGCACAAACCCTCCCCCAAATGACCCCATTTTGGAAAGTAGACACCCCAAGCTATTTGCTGAGAGGCATGCTGAGTCCGTGGAATATTTTATATTTTGCCACAAGTTGCGGGAATATTACAAACCTTTTTTTTTTTTTTTGCAGAAAGTTGTCACTAAATTATATATTGCTCAAACATGCCATGGTTATATGTGAAATTACACCCCAAAATGCATTCTGCTGCATCTCCTGAGTACGGGGATACCACATGTTTGAGACTTTTTGGGAGCCTAACCGTGTACAGGACCCTGAAAACCAGGCTTTCTAAGGGCGTAAAATGGTAATTTTTTTGTCATTTCTCAATCACTTGTGACAAAAAAATTAAATATTCAATGGGCTTAACATGCCTCTCAGCAATTTCCTTGGGGTGTCTACTTTCCAAAATTGGGTCATTGGAGGGGGGGGGGGTGTTGTACTGCCCTGCATTTTAGCACCTCAAGAAATAAGCTGCGTAAATTCCAGAAATTGTACCCTAGTTTGTAGACGCTATAACTTTTGCGCAAACCAATAAATATATGCTTATTGACATTTTTTTACCAAAGACATGTGGCTGAATACAGAATACATTTTGGCCTAAATGTATGACTAAAACTGAGTTTATTGGATTTTTTATAACAAAAAGTAGAATATATATTTTTTTTTCAAACTTTTCGGTCTTTTTCCGTTTATATCGCAAAAAATAAAAATCGCAGAGGCAATCAAATACCATAAAAAGAAAGCTCTATTTGTGGGAAAAAGAACCTAAATTTTGTTTGGGTACAGCATTGCATGACCGCGCAATTACCAGTTAAAGCAGCGCAGTGCCAAATTGTAAAAAGTGCTCTGTTCATTGAGGGGCCAATTCTTCCGGGGCTGAAGTGGTTAAGCTCCCTTTTAAAGGTGCTAAAGTTTTTTGTTTGAGTAGTCTTTACTCTTAACCCTCCATAGACAAGGCAGCTGCCGGTACATATCAATAAAATGGGGCAGAAAGTCTGGGAATGGGAACTTGTCAGTCATGATATGATGCCTGCAAGACAGAACACAAGACAAACCATAATGTCTGGCTTAACCCATAAGCTGGTCCCAATATAGGCCTCAATCTAAGCAGTTTAGGCCACTAACCACCTATGCCCCAATTTCCAATTGTACCTTTGTTTTCTGCCTCCTTTCGCGCGTTGCCGATCGATTGTCCTCTACTCCCAGATCGTTCCTACGGCCATTCCATCGACCGCGCGTTCCAGATTAATATACACTGCGCATGCGTGAAACTCCGCTTTCACGTGCGTCATGACGTTGGAGCATGACCATCTCTCCTCTCCTGCATGCGACACACACGGCGGAACTTTCGTGTGGGACAACATGGTGGATTCGCTGATAATGCAGCCAGCCCCGCAGTGGTGGAGCTCATAGGAGGGGAAATGCCACACCAGTGAGCAAGGGTGAGATGGTGCGCGTCCTGGAGAAGTATGATTATGATTGCAAGCTGCAGAATTATGAGAGGCCCAACAGCCAAAAAGACTGCATTTTGGGAAAGGTTATTGTTTTGAAGCAACAATTTTCAGTGGACTGGTCAAAGGACCAAATCCGGAAACGATGGTCCGATCTGAAACATCGGAAACAAGACCAGCTGAAGCACATACATCATATCCTTTAAAAAAGTAAACAATAGTTGTATCTAAACTATATGTATATGTGTAAATTAGCTGTCTGTATATGTTGTTGCTCAAAGTAGCTATAGAGAATTCTATATAAGCTTAGAAAATCTTTGTTGTATGACTTGGGATTCCAAAGATGAAGGTAAATATAAAGCATATCTGAACATTCTTATTTGGTCATGTTTTTAGACGTTCATATCTTTTTTGTACTTACTGTCTTTTTTATCTTTCAACAGGGAGACACAAAGAAGCATTCTCCAGCCAAGCCACCACAAGGGACGAAGGGTGGTTACCCACGTTCGGGCCCCAACAGGGGAGGCAACAAGGCCATCTTCTCCCAAAAAAGGTAAGTGCCAACTTCAAACACACTCATTTAGCCACAGACAGGGGTGTTTCTAGGTGGGCCAAAGCCATGGATGTGGGCAGAACTTAAGGGTTAAAGAACACTTTCTGGTTGCTGCCTGGCTCATCAGTGCCCATTAATGCAGTCTTGCCAGTGTAGACATGGATAGAGGAGAGGCCCCGGGGCTCCCAGTCACACAGAGTCACGCCTGCTATGATGAGCATCATATATGCGGTATCCCATAGGAGACAAGAGGGGTGGGGGGCAACTGCAGGAATTTTTCAATATTGGCACTTGTTAAGTGTTTGCCCTCTGGAAAATGCCATCACCTTCCCTTTTTTATGCATTTTTCCCAGCAAATCCTCCAGAGTTTAGCATGGTGGAGTCTACTAGTGAGGAGAAAACTTTTCCACCAGACCAAGTGCAAGGTTGGTCAACTAATGTAGCAAAATATATGCTACAAACAGATGGGACTTGGGGAGGATTAATGTTGTATTGTACCTTTTTAGAGGAAACTGAGTGTGGTGAGATCCCTTAAGATGTGTCTTTGGAGCCATGGGATCTGTCTCCTGGACCCAGGACAGATATTGTAATTGTTGACACCAAATTCCCTGATGTGAGTCACAGTGAGGGCCAAAGCAAACCAGAAGAGGAAGAAAGTGTTCGGGAGCCTCTTATTATTATTGCTTCGAATGTATTGACATGTCGAGTGTTTAGATGTCCAAACCAAACACCAACTCCACACATTAGCAAAGTATGCAGTGCCTTAACATTAGCATGAAGAAGGAAGAGGTGGAAGGAGCTGTCAGTTTTGCTAGGTACCCGAGTTTGGGAGACCCAGGCACCAGGGCCAAGATTATAGAGTAGTTGCAGTGTGTACATTCCTAGTAGTGTAGGTGTCTGAAGGGCAAGCAGGTTGTAACCAACAATAGACTGGGTAAGTAAGTATTTCATTAAGTTTACAATTAACTTGACCATAACTCACTATGTAGGGCCTCAGCCATTTGACCATCGTTCCCTTAATACTTTTTACCCTTCTTACTAGGTCATGATCTTCCATGTTGTATTATTGGCAGAATGGGTGCTGATAAGTTGCAGTGTTGCAAGGAACTGGAGCAAATCAAGGAGGCTGCTATTGCTTTATAGAGCAAAATCAGAGATTTTGTGGACATGCTAGCAAAATTCTAATTTCCTCTTGACTGGTCTAAAGTTTGTTATTCCACTTGTTGGCTCATGTTTGCCATTACTCATTTCCAGCTTTTTTGTACTTTAAAATGTGAAAGTTTAGGAACAGAATTCAGTGTTTCTCCACTCCTCCCCTCTAGGTGCACCACCAGGTCCTGTTTTCTTGATTTTCCTCAGTCTAAACGATGAATTGCTAAGGCAGTGAAACTGATAACATCACCTGTGCCAAATGCAAGAAATCCAGAAAACATTACCTGGGTTTGCATCTTGAGGAGGGGAGTTGACAAACACTGCCCTAACTAATGTGAATGCCAATGTTCATCTATTTTTTCTAATCTAAAACCCAAAATTTGAAGGTGCACACTAATTGGGGCTCACCATTATGATTTCCCCATGATCCCATTCCTAAAATGTGTGTAGTTACAAACATAAATTTTTCGAAACCCACAAAACACAAAGTGTGTAAACATGTGCTATCTCCCATCACAGGGTATCAATGGACACATTTCAGGGGTGCAACCCCGTTTCTAAGAACTAAAGTAGCTCTGATGAAGGGGTTGCATACCCAAAACGCGTCCATCAATACCCCTTGATGGGAGATAGCACATGTTTAATCACTGTGTGTTTTGGGGGTTTAGAAAAATTGATGTTTGTAACTACACACATTTTAGGAATGGGATCATGGGGGACATTTAATTGGTAAGCCACTACGTGTAAATGGCTTCAAATTTTGGCTTTTAGGGGGGTGAGATCACCCCATCTGAGGAAGGCACCATCCACACAGTCTTGGGATATTAATGTCTCGGTTGCCCTTCACTTTACCAAACTATAACTTTGAAAGTTACTGAGTTTTGGATGTGTATCTAATGGTTTTAAACATGCCTGTTTACCCCCAAAAAAGGAGAAATACTGCAAAACATACATGTTATACACCAAGATGTTGTTTTGTTTAAGCACCTTAAAAAGCACATGTGAATGTGCTTTGAGTAAAATGATTTTTACTAAACAAAGTGTGGCTTATTATTTCATTGCTCAATACCAGTGAATTTCTAAAGTTGTTGTCGTTACATTTACAATGTGCTCTTACATGTTGTCAACTCCTGCAAAATTGAAGCCGCAAAAATTAATGGAGTTGTAAAGACATAATGTTTTTGCTCTTCATGCATTAGATCCATTAAGAACAAAAACATTGTGTGTGTGTAGCAGACCCCCAGCCCACCATAATAGTTAGCTGAAGAAGATATTGTCACCTCATGTAAAACTTAAGGTACGTTTTCACTATTGGAGCAAGTATCCAAATTAAAACCCATTTGGGAACATATTATACATATAAGAAGAACAGACAACAGTAGTTCAACTGAACTATGGAGTTTATGAGCGCAAAAATGTTTTACACAGAATCAGCTAGAAATTGCTGCCAAGACACTGCCCCTCTACCCACAAAATAATCCATGTATTTCTGGCATAAATAACGGGCAATTTGGGAGGGCAAGCCAGTACGGGCATTTTCGATAGCCGTCATCACGCCCACAGACGGACGTGCTGCAGCCTCTCCAGCTGGGCCTGGCACTGCAGGGTCCATGTCACTTGGCAGGGAGGCTAGGTAGCTGGTAGCATTCCTCCTTAAAAAATTGTGTAAGATGCAGCAGCACAGGACCACATAATTGATTTTGTAGAGTGCCAAGTTGATGGGAGTCAAAAACATCCGAAAACGATTGGATAAGATGCCAAATGCATTTTCGACCACCCTTCGGGCACGAGAGAGTCTATGATTAAAGATTCAATGCTTGGGGTTGAGGTTCCTCATAGGAAACGGCTTCATTAGATGTTCCCCCAGAGCAAACACCTCATCTGCCATGAAGACAAAATTGAGGCCCTCCACATTCTCATCAGCAGGTGGCACGTGGCCGACACAACAGCTAGCATCACTATGCTGCAAAAGCCCTTGTAATTAAAGTTAATTAATAGGAGCCAGAGTTGGCTGGTGGTACAACCTGGATGTGCTACCCATCAATAGCCCCACCACAGTTGGGAAAATCCCATTGGTGATGAAACTGGGCTGCAACATCCTGCCATTGCTCTGGGTTGGAAGGAAACTGTGGATGAAAAAAATAAAATATACATTACTACTTCTGCACATAACATTGCAATCAGACTTGACACACACATACTTAGCCAACATAAGGATACACTTAAAAGAGTATTTAAAGACAAAAGTGGAAGGTCAACTCATCTGTGTAGCGCTGGTAGATTTTTAATCTACCGCTGATAGGTAAATTTTGTGGGTTACTTGTTAGGTGAAGTTAGATTTGCCTCTGTTCCAGCTTGGCTGAGTGCGTGTAGTTCCACACTGTGAGTGTCGTTGTCACCATGGGCTGATGTTGGAAAGGCAACGTGTTGAAGCGTATGCGTGCTCCTCTGTCCCGGAGACAACTCGGTGGAGGTTGTCCTCCGAGTTGCATTCTGGGAGAGGGTATTTATGGGACAGACGCCATGTTTAGGGGTTCGTTTTCAGCCACCTGCTGGCCCTCCTGGCCGACAGGTATGCGTTAAGAGTACCACCTCGTGGTCCTCCGTTCCGGAGGCCCACGTCGCTGTGGCGTGTGGGTGGGCCCAGAAGCCTGTCTGGGGCCTACCACAGCAGCAGAGGAATGGTCCTGAGCTGTCTATCCTGAGTGAAGAAGCTGGACAACCGAGGAGATCCCAGGGGAGGACCCGTCATGGAAGGATCATGCAGAGTGCTAGTCTGGAGAGGGGCCTGGTGACTCGGTTGGAGGACGTATCCTGAAGTAATCTTACTGCATAGTACTTCTGGGTTGGCTTAAAGGTTCAAGTACTGTGTCTGACATTCATCGCAAACCAATACATCCTGTGGCAGAGGATCGTACGGGTTTTATTCCAAACAGGTCTGTGGCAGAGACTTTTGTTCGTGCTGCGTACTGGCTGCTAGGCAAGTGAGAGAGGCCTATCCAGGCGGGCAAAGATTGAATCCCACAAGGGGAGTGAATTCAACATGTGATTAATTCCAAAGAATGTTCTAAAGAATACAAAGGAAAGGTATTTGAGCTTCCCTGCAACTTTCCTTCTGCCTCTTTCCTGCTACTTCCTTTATTACTTGTTCATTAAAACATTGGAAAATATACTCAAGTGTTTGGTGTCTACATCGTCCAGAGGTAAACTCAACGGGACCCTAGACCCGGTGCCGGTGAAACAGAGGTGTCAAGAGTGAAGGTAACAAGCCCTCTTTAAACCAGCAGCTCCACAGAGAGTTAGTGCTACATCTGATTCCCCCCCCCCCATCGGTGGCTTATTGGACAACTTTTGGGGGCGGGTAATGGGTAGATGTTTCGGACAGGTAACCCTCTCCACTTCCATGAGAGCTGGTTGCAGAAATAATCAGTGATACTTTGGCCAGCCCCTCCTTACTTACACTATTGCCAGCCCAGTGGACAGGTAAGAAGTGTCATAATCTAAAGCTGGATACACACTGTCCACATTGCAGCACATTTTTACTATATGATTTAACTAATCAGTATAATAGGAGATAAAACTAAGAACTTTCAATTTGTAAGTAATCAAGCAGGCCCTTGCACTACATGGTTTCGGTAATTTATAATGAAATTTGACCACAAAAGAGGGATCGTGTGTATGGGTTTTTAAACATCTGCAGATTCATAAGACCACTTTCACATTGAGGCAGTTTTCAGGTGTTTTAGCCCTAGAAATAGCGGCTGTAAATCGCCTTAAAACTGTCTCCCATGCTGCCCGAATGTGAAAGCCCGAGTGCTTTCACACTGGGGCAGTGCGCTTGCGGTAAGTTAGAAAAAGTCCCTCAAGCAGCATCTTTGAAATGAATGGGCAGCCTGAAAAGCGATTCGGAAGTGCCGCAACATGGGCGTTTTTAACTCCTTCTTCGGTATAGGAGTCAATGCAAGCCGCTCCAAAGTAATACAGGAACCTTGATAAGCAGTATCAAGTAGGCTAGGCTCCTACCACTTGTTCCTCTGATCACGAACCTTGAGTCTCTCCTATTAGAACAGTTCCATTGCAATACATGAAGCGCAACTTGTCAGGCGGCTATGTAGCCTGACAGGTCGCTCCTGTGTAAACCGACACTAAGGGCTTTGAAAGGCTCCAGAGTTGTTGTTTTCTTGGTTTATTTTCTGAGTATTCCTTGTTTTTGGGTGTAATTCATTCTTATTTGAGGCCCCATTCACACTTTGCATAGTGAGAACTCACGTTCCTGTTCACAATTTTGTGTGATTGATTTTCACGTGATTCTGCATGTCATCCATCAGGCAGCCTACCCACTTCAATGGGCTGCTCTATGCGCTTGTTGCCTAAAAGAACCTCCTACTCTTTTTTTGGGTGACAAGCTTCACACAATTCACATTTTGCTGTGATTGCAGAGCGATTCTGTCATGTTCAGGAGCGGCAAAATCGGACCACGTTTGGGGTGCTATTTTGAAAAAAATGGCACCCAAACACGTGTTGTGTCTTTTGCAGTGATTGCTAAGCGAACTGGAATCATGGGCAGAATAGTGGCAATTAAATCACAAAGAATCGATTTGTTTCTTCTCTGATACTAGTGTTTTTTAACATGAATTAGCAAAATTTTTCAAATACCCTTTAAAAATTTCCAGTTTCTATTTCTGTGCATTTTTACAGTAAAAAAAAGTAGCAAAACCTAAGAAAAGGGTGAACATTTTTTTATTCTTTGACTGATATTCTGGCGTTATTTTTTTGTGCATTTTTTAACATGTCACACATGAATCATTTTTTTTAATAAACCAAAAAATAAATATCCCCTCCCTCAAAAAAAATTAAATAATTTTTTGTCCCTTTCTTTGCATCGTTTTTCTTATACTTTATTTGGTATATTATTTGGTATATTTTGTGCTTATATCTGCGGTTTCCTAGACCATAACCAAAAAAAAAAAGAGGGGTCAAAATAGCAAGTTTTAAAGCTGAGTGCCTTTAAATTTTCAAAGTTTCTATTTGTACTCTGGTTTTCCTGATATTAAAAATCTGTAAATAATAACATAGTGTACCAAAGAATTTGTAAAAAGAGGGAAAGAACACATTATTTTTGGTGACCGTGGTAAACCCTTGAGAACCTATTCATTTTTACACAAATACATTCCTCTAGAGCTGTCAAAACAATTCATTACTAAATCAGCACTAATGAATTGTAATGACCATTCTGGATTGGGATTGTAAAAAATCTCATTCATTAGAATCTAGAGAAAGCAATACATTTTAGGTATTTCCCTAGATTACAAGAATGCTTTTATGTAAATGAGCCCATTCATATAATCCCAGGCAGGGTCATTACAGTTCATTGTGACTACTACTATAGCAAATTTGACAGCTCCATTGTAGAATGTATTTGTATACGAATAAATTACAAAAGTAATGATGAGCCACGGCCAGCGTCAAAAGGTAATAAACTGTTGTTTACGTGGCAAAGCTTTCTCTGCAGCATTTAGTAGGTTCGAAGGCACTGTCTACATCACAATTCCTTGTTTTAAAGTAGTATTAACCCCCCCCCCCGTGTTTTTTCGTTTATAGGAGAAGTATAGACAAAGCTTTTTTAGCTTCTCCGATGAATCAGAGGAGTACAGTGCGTTTTGCACTCCTGTGACCCGTTTTCAGCTAACAGGGGACTAAAGTTCACTGTCGGCTGCTGTTCCAGAGCCAGATGTCTGAACCAGCAACTCGCTCAGCCTCTCAGTGAGCCGCTGAGAGCCTCTCCCACCCCTTCCACAGCGGAGCAGAGCAGAGAACTGCTGACTGACAGTCACCAGCTCCCTGAAGCCTGAAGACCGAGAACTGAGTGATCAGCCATGTTTGATCACTCAGTTCTCAGTCTTAGAGCCAGTTCTCAGTCTTAGAGCCAGTGGGGAACAGATGCAGCATTGGACCGATGCTGCATTCATCTAGGGGAGTATATCTATCTATCTATCTATCTATCTATCTATCTATCTATCTATCTATCTATCTATCTATCTATATATATATATATATATATATATATATATATATATTTTTTTTTTTTAACGTAAACTCGAACTTCTCTTTTAACACACTGAGCAAAATAAAAATAAATCATCCCCAGTAAAGTATTTGTTAAAATTCTCACCGCAGCACTTGCAGTTTACAACTTTCCATGCCACTGACTCCTACTCCTTTAGTTCTGTTTTCTTGAACATCTGGTTTTCACTGGAAAGAGTTAAAGGAGAAGTACGGCCAAAGTCCATTTTCCGTTTTCATCAGACAGCGGCCCAAAGCCCACTGTTGGCTGACGTCACAGAGCCGGTCCAAGCTCAGGCAAGATCGCGACCATATGGTTGGGATCTGCCCACATGCCTGGACCAGCAGCCAGCTTAGGCTCTCAGTGAGCTGCTGAGAGCCTGAGCAGGCCCCTCCCATCCCCATCACAGCCCAGTGCTCCAGTGAGCACGGGGGCAGAGCGGAGAGCTGCTGACTGACAGTCACCAGCTCTCTGCTCAGGGAGCTGTGAGAACCGAGCGATTGGCAATGTTTAAAAAACTTTTAAGCAAAATAGAATTAAGCTCATCTGGCACTTCTGGAAAAACGATCTATAATAGAATTTAGCAGCTGCTATGTTAAGATAGAAAATTAAACACAAAGCTCTAGAAGTCCATAGATGTAATTCACAAGCTACTGTACAGCAGCGCTCTAAAAATAAAACAACAAAGTTCAAATGGTGATAATATGCCCTCTGAAGAGCGAGTCCAAAGTGCATCAGGTGATCCTAAAAATATTCATATGGTGTTTTTCCAAAGAATAAGCAACCTTGACTGCACCACGTGAGACTGCTCCCCTCAAAAAACGCACTCACCAGAACAATGTTATAAAGACACCTTGTTACAATGATGTATCTATAGCCTGTAACAAGCCCACATCTTTAGTCAGCATACAACAAGGATTGCTCAATCAAAGAGGGGTGCTCGTTTGTTGACTTGTTTATCACCAACCATAAGGAAATAGAGACGGTATCCTCATAGCGTAAAACAGTTTTTTTTCTTTTTAAGAACAATCCCCCCTTTTAAGAAATATGCTTACATCAAATAAAAAGTAAAATAGCATCTCATAATATACATATCATTTGCAGCCTTATAACGATACTTGCTTACCAGCCAATGAAGCACTCATCCGAGGTGATTCCAACGTGGAGATCGTTAACAATCAGGATGCCTGGTCATGCCTAGACGCGTTTCATCATTACGTCTTTCTCAATAGGCGTGACTAGATGGTACGGCCACATAAATATGTACTCTGGGAAATTAACCCATCATAATGGTCACAAGCGAAAAGAAAAACAAGCTCCACATCAGTTCTCACCACGGGACGCTGTCTTCTGCATGAGTTCAGTGTCATGACATCTCATACATCACCATAATGCAGTATCGCAAACATTAAACAAACTAATGCCTGTTCTTGGTAAACGGTATCAAATGTACAGTTTCTCCTTATCCATGTGAACTGCCCTTTAGGGATGTTCCGTAACCAGACGGGGTATAAAATATACTAGCATGTTATCCCGTCTGAAGACAGTGTCAGAAACTATGAATCAGACTGAGACAGAAGTACAGTTAAATCACACTTGTTTAATAATAATAAAAAAAAGGTAAACAGAGTAAACGTAGTCAAAACATAGCCAGAGTTCAGTAACTCTGACAAGCCAAGACGTCAGGGAGCCAGAGAACAGCGTAGTAGAACAGCAAGCAGGATCTGGAGCCAGAAGGAATGTCAGCCAAGCAAGTCTTTAACGGGGACACAGGAGAGCATCTCTAGAGATGTGGCCGAGGCGAAGGCAGAGATCATCTGGACTGGACGGCTTAAGTAGGCAGGACTGACGAGCAGGATATCATCAACAGGTGAGTCACTGTGGAGAGATAGGAGCTGGCAATTAGCCGACAGCTGAACGGCCAGCTCAGAGAAGGAAGGGCTGAGCCCACCCCTGACAGACAGTCACATTAAGGTAGTTAATCTGTTCATGCCTGTACTGATAATCTAATTTGAAGTTATTCATGTTGTTATTCAAGTGATTCATTTACTCAATTAATGATTGTTCTGGACCTGCCCACACAAGGAACAGGTCATCAATGTACCTTTTATAAAACAATAATTTGGTTAGTCTGTGAGCATAAATACATTTGTCCTCCCATTCACTCATGAAGAGATTGGTGAGACTGGGCACGAATTTGGCGCCCATCGCCACTCCCTTCTGCTGAGTATAGAAATTACCTCCGTACCAGAAATAGTTGTGACCTAGGCAATACTCCAAACCATTTCCAAAAATCTTTTCTGTATACCTGGAATGTGATCCCTCATACTGAAAGCCCAATTTAGGGCAAGAAGAACATCTTTGTGTTGAGTAATAATGTACAGTGATGGGATGTCTGGAGTTACTAAAAAGACTTCTACATCGAGGGGTAAACTGACTTTTGTTAATAGCCTGAGAAAATCTTTAGTGTCCTTAAGATATCATTTAGTGGTATTGACACTCGTCTGGAAGAAGTGATCTAAATATTTCCTCAGCCTAGCAGTCACGGATCCAATACAGTTCACTATTGGTCTAGCAGGAGGATTCATTATGTCCTTATGAACTTTTGGCAAAGCATAAACGGTCGGAATATGGCTAAAGCTGGGCAGAAGATATCGTCTTTCTTTTTTTGAAATGATCCTTTTATCATACCCATACTCTACCAAATTGTTTAGATCACGACTATAAAGAGCCGTGGGATCTCTAGCCAACTTGGTATACGTTTCTCCATCAGCCAGCATTTCTGCTAGTTGCAAATGATAAAACTCTTTTTGAAAAATGACCAATCCTCCTCCTTTGTCTGCGGGTCGTATTATGATATCTTTCCTCTTTTCTAAAACCGCAATCCCGTCTGATATATATATTTTGGGGTAGTATTTTTGGTGTGGATTAATTTTTTCTAAGTCTCTCAAAACTAATTGTTTGAACACATCTATTTGTTGATTAGTTGTAAATGGAGGATTAAATAGAGAATGGTTCTTTAAACCGCTATCCAAACCAACAGTGTCTACGCTTTTGGCTGGATTAGTGTTAATCCCCAAATAGTACTTTTTCATCTTCATTTTTCGTACATATTTGTGTATGTCTATATAAACAGTGAATTTATTAATGGGTCCTTTAGTTGCGCACTTTAGGCCAATGTTTAAAATGTTCACTTCTTTATGAGTGAATTCAACATCAGTGAGGTTAAAAAAAACTCTGTTATTCCGTTTCTTCTCCTTTTTCTCGTGGACTCTGCGTCCTGTCCTACATTCTCTGTGTGATTTGGCCTCCTTGGATCCGTGTTCTGAAATGGACCCGTCTAAGGTCTCTCCCACGGTGGAGGGCTCCACCACTCCTGTTCTCTGGGGGGATGGAAAGCTTGAGATGGTTGGCCTCTCCCTTTTTTAGAGAGAGGAAGGCGAGGGTTCAATCGGGGTTGGTCCTTTCCCAGTGGAAGAGGGGGTTGACCAGGGAGAGGCCGACCATCTCGAGCTTTCCTTCCCCCCAGAGAACAGGGGTGGTGGAACCCTCCCCCATGGGAGAGACCTTAGACAGGTCCATTTCAGAACATGGACCCAAGGAGGCCAAATCACACAGAGGATGTAGGGCAGGACGCAGAGTCCAAGAGAAAAAGGAGAAGAGAAACGGAATAACAGTGTTTTTTTAACCTCACTGATGTTGAATTTACTCAAAGAAATTAACATTTTAAACATTGGTCTGAAGTGCGCAACTAAAAGACCCATTAATAAATTCAATGTTTATATAGACATATATAAATATGTATGAAAAATTAATATGAAAAAGTACTATTTGGGGATTAACACTAATCCAGCCATCTACAACGAATCAACAAATAGATGTGTTCATACAATTAGTTTTGAGAGACTTAGAAAACAATTACTCCCACCAAAAATAGTACCCCAAGATATATATCAGACGGGATTGCGGCTTTAGAAAAGAAGCTATCATAATATGACCCACAGACAAAAGGAGGAGGACTGGTCATTTTGAAAAAAAGAGTTTTATCATTCGCAACTAGCAGAAATGCTGGCTGATGGAGAAACTTATACCAAGTTGGTGTCAGAAACCATTAATCAGAAATACAGTTAAATTACACTTGTTTAACAATAAAAAAGGTACATAGTCAAAACATAGCCAGAGTTCAGGAACCAGAATGGATAGTCAGACAAGCCAAAACGTCAGGGAGCCAGAGATGAGCGTAGTAGAACAGCAAGCAGGATCTGGAGCCAGAAGGAATGTCAGCAAAGCAAGTCTTTAACAGGAACACAAGAGAGCTTCTCTAGAGATGTGACCAAGGCAAAGGCAGAGATCATCTAGGCTGGACGGCTTAAGTAGGCAGGACTGACGAGCAGGATATCATCAACAGGTGAGTCACTGTGGAGAGAAAAGAGCTGGCAATTAGCCGACAGCTGAGCGGCCAGCTTTGAGAAGGAAGGGCTGAGCCCAGCTCTGACATAGAGCCGGCGGGAGACAAATGCTGCATCCACCTAGGCAAGTATTATTAACAACTTCTGGACCGCCCTGCACAGATATACTGTGGCAGGGTGACCCTCCAGTGTGAAATCACATATCTGTACGTGATTTCGTAGACAAGGTCTAGGGCGCTCCTGCTGTGATTGGACATAGCAGGAGCCAATCAGCAGGTCCGGCTGATGCGATGTCCGCAGGACCCAGCGATTGTTCTGAGGAGAGGCAGAACAGCGGTCTGCCTATGTAAACAAGGCAGACCGCCATTTTGTCAGAGGGGAAAGCAGAAACAAGGATCTCTGTTTTCCCCTAGTCAAAGCACATCCCCCACAGTTAGAAAGCACCCCTAGGGACACATTTAACCCTTTGATTGCCCCAGATGTTAACCCCTTCCCTGCCAGTGCCATTTGCAGGGCCGCTGATGAGGGAAGAACCACCAGTCCTCTTGTAGGGGGCTTGTCATAAACTGGCGCGCCCAGAAATGTGTGGACTGCAATAGGGAAGACCAAAACGCATGTAGAGTAAAGGATAAGTCATAAACAATAAAGCAAACAACCACGGTGACACACAATAACTCTCTAAACCAAACGTGAATAAAGGAGTAAGATATAATCATAAATGTAATCAAGTCAGGGTCAGATCATCAGACTGGAGAGCAGGCACTGGAACATCAGGCCGAGCAGCAGACACTGGAACATCAGGCCAGGCCTCAGGAACTGGATCATCAAGCCGGACATCAGCATTGGAACATCAGGCCGGAAACCGGGCACTGGAACATCAGGCCGGGCATCAGAAACTGGATCATCAAGCTGGGCATCAGGTATCGGGTCATCAGACTGAACAGCAGACACTGGAACATCAGGCCGGGCAGTGGGCACTGGAACAAAAGGTTGTGCAGTGGCAGCAGCGAGCTGGGCATCAGAAAACGATTCAGCAAGCACCGCAACAGCAGGCTGGGTAACAGGCACCGGCTCAACATGGACTGGGTAACGGGCACCAGCCCAGTAGGCTGAGTGATGGGCACCGGCTCAGCAAGCTGGGTGATGGGCACCAGCTCAACAGGCCGGGCAACTTCAGGCTGGACCGTGGGCACCGGAACATCAGGCTGGACCGTGGGCAACAGAACATCAGGGCAAAGGAACATTCAACATGCTCTTCTTGCCCTAAATTGGGCTTTCAGTATGAGGGATGACATTCCAGGCATACAGAAAAGATTTTTGAAAATGGTTTGGAGTATTGCCTAAGTCACAACTATTTCTGGTACGGAGGTCATTTCTACACTTAGCGGAAGGGAGTGGCGATGGGCGCCAAATTCGCGCCCAGTCTCACCAATCTCTTCATGAGTGAATGGGAGGACAAATGTACTTATGCTCAGAGACTAACCAAATTATTGTTTTATAAAAAGTACATTGATGATCTGTTCCTTGTGTGGGCAGGTCCAGAACAATCATTAATTGAGTAAATGAATCATTTGAATAACAACACGAATAACTTCAAATTAGATTATCAGTACAGTCACGAACAGTTTAATTACCTTGATGTGACTGTCTGTCAGGGGTAGGCTTAGCCCTTCCTTCCTTCCTGGGCAGTGGCAGCAGTGAGCTGCGCATCAGAAACCGATTCAGCAAGCACCATAACAGCAGGCTGGGTAACGGGCACCGGCTCAACAGGCTGGGTAACGGGCACCAGCCCAGTAGGCTAAGTGATGGGCACCGGCTCAGCAAGCTGGGTGATGGGCACCAGCTCAACGGGCCGGGTGACTTAAGGCTGGACCGTGGGCACCGGAACTTCAGGCTGGAGCATGGGCAACACAAATTCAGGCTGGACCATGGGCACCGGAACATCAGGCTGGACTGTGGGCAACGGAACATCAGGCTGGACCGTGGGCAACGGAACATCAGGCTGGATCATGGGCAACGGAACATCAGGCTGGACCGTGGGCAACGGAACATCAGGCTGGACCGTGGGCAACAGAACATCAGGCTGGACCATGGGCAACGGAACATCAGGCTGGACCGTGGGCAACGGAACATCAGGCTGGACCGTGGGCAATGGAACATCAGGCTGGACCATGGGCAACGGAACATCAGGCTGGAATGTGGACACCGGAACCTCAGGCTGAACAGCAAATACTGGAGCATCAGGCCGGATAGCAGGCAGAAGGTTGGCAGGGTTTGGTGGGTCATCAGGTTCAAGGCCATCAGAACCTGGCATGGAGGCAGACTGGAGTGGATCGGCTGGCGTGGAGGCAGACTGGAGTGGATCAGCTGGTGTGGAGGCAGACTGGAGCGGATTGGCTGAGGTGGAGGCAGACTGAAGCGGATCAGCTGGTGCGGAGGCAGGCTGGGATAATGGCAGGATTGTATGGGTTGGGAAAAACTTCAGTTTCTTCTTTGGTTTAGCCACTGAAGTTCTGTAAGTTACTGCAGGGCTGTAAGTAAGGGATGCAGCTGATTGAAGAGGAGGGCTGGAATACGGTAAGGAAGAGGGAGCAGTAGCTAGGTGTTAGAGAAATGAGATGCTTATTTTATAATCACTTATGCATGCTTGCAAAAGATTGCTTAGAAGTAGAATAGTTTCAAGTTACACAGAGTTGTTTCGAGTCCTTGCAATGCATATAAATCACAGAGATAAGATAGTTAATTTTTAGTTCACTAATTATAACATAAACTTTTGACAGCAGTTGAACTACAGCCTGATAAGATAAGAAACATCTTATACAGGTGGTTTAGAAATAATTATGTGGAATATGGGAAAGTTATGTACAGTACATGAATTAAGTTTGACAGGGTCAAACAAAGGTCTGCTTGTGCCCTCATTAAGACTGTTAAAATACATTGAATAAGAAAACACCGATGTGTATGTATGTATATATTAATAATTACACAATATTGAATAAAGTAGTTGGTTTTGTGTATATGTGCATATATATATAATGTAAATGATACAGTACCTTTTTGTAGAACCAATATATGAATACATACATATAGGATTACATAGTGAGACATATAATACATAAGGTGGGGTTATTGAAAGTTCATTCTCAAAGAGTTGTAAATCTGTTATCCTTGAAGTTGGTTAAGTCTTATCAGGACAAGGAGGGTTTGATTTAACACAGCTGGGTGCCACATTGTCTCTACACAGGTGTTTTTAATTGGACAAAACCAGTTATAAATCACTTTTATGAACATATAGGAATTCTGGGAATTAATGTAGAACAGGTGTCAGATTTATGGTTAGTTACATTGACGTAGATCTTAGCAACCAATCATATCTAGGAGAGATGGCTAAGATAAGGCTTGTAAAGGTATATAAATGCAAGTTTTACAATTGTGAGACAGACAAGTCAGATAGGAGCCCATAAGGCTGAACTCTATGTATGCTGCACGGGTCATAGAGATCAGAACCAATGGGCAAATATCTGTCCTTTTGTTGTAACTTGTCTCCTCGTACAAGTCAAATAAAAAAACTTCTAAACTTGATCCAGAGTGTGGTCTAAGGTGAATTTCCCTCACACTAGGGGGATTTTTTTTGGGGGATTGTTGCAGGCAGCAGAGAAGAGGCAGATAGGTTAAAGGCAGGATAGGTGCAGCAAGCGGAAACAGGGTACTGATAGTTGATAGCAGGGTATATTGGGCTGAGACTGGGGTTGCCATGGGTGATGGAGAGAAAGACATTTGAGCAGGCAGGTGTCTGGCAGCAGGAATGGGTTGTTGCAAGCTGACTGAGGCTGAGTGCAATATATCTGACCATGCTTGTAGTAATGGCTGAACAAAATTCAGTTTACATGCTGCCTGTCTGACAAGAGACTGCACTGCATTAGCACACTCCACTAGCACCTGTTGGGAACATGCTGAAAAGTGCTCAAAGAAATATGCAGAGTCATCCTCCAAAAGCCACAATAATTATTCTACATGAGCCATACTGAAGGGGGGAGAAAAGTCATCACTGCTTTTAGGGATACTGGACAAAGCTAGCTCTGCACACACCTGAATCAAAGGCTGAACATTTTCAAACAGCATACTGCCCTTATCAACTAGAGAATGGGCAAGACGGATACACTCTAAATGTTGATCCATGGCACACTCCTTCAATATCTGACGGCAATAATTATTATCCTCCGTCACCAGTGAAGAAAGATAGACAACTACTTCCGAATGCATTTTAGCAAAAAACAACAGCACCAAGATGGCTCCTCTGTGCAGCCACTTCTGGTCAGGGATGGCCTTGGTATTATGCAGGGCTTTTTTTCTCGGAGAATAGGTGCAGGAACTCCCCCCGTCTGAGTCACCCCTTGTCTCTGCCCCTACCGACCTCTGACCACCCTCCCTTGATTCCACCCCCTACCCACCTACCAGTACTGCCCCTTTTAGAGAATACAGACCCAAGTATCATTTTTTGGTGCTAAATCATTTGTATGGAACATGTTAATGATAAAAAGAAAAGCAGTAAAATAGATCCCCTGCAGCCAACAACAATAGATTCCCTGCAGCAACAGTGAACCACCCACAACAAAATATCACACCCAGTAACAAAATATCCACCCAAGCAACATTAGACCCCCTCCCCCCTAGCAGCAACAACAGATCTCTCAGCAGCCAGCATCAATAGATCATCCAGCAGCCAGTAAAAATAGTCCTCTCCCTCAACAGTAGATCCCTTCCAGCAACATAAGACCCCCGCCCAGCAACAATAGATTCCCCGTCAGCAACAATAGACGCTCAAACAAAATCAGATCCCCACCAGTGACAATAGATCCCCCAGCAGCCAACATCAATAGACCCTCCAGCATACCCCACACCCCATGTGTACATACATTCAGTGCTGGAGGTGCCGGAACTGCTTTCCCCCGCGTTCCCCCTGAAAAAAAACCCTGGTATTATGTCATAAACTGGTGCAACCAGAAATGTGTGGACTGCAATAGGGAAGACCAAAACTATCTATACTCACCACCTGCAATCGGTCTCAGGTGACGACTGATTGCAGGAGATGATGTCGGCTCCAGACTGCCGGGAGACACCCACTGGTGGACACCTGTACTGCGCCCTAAAGATCTGACAGCGCCACCAGCAGGTAAAACCTTTCCTGACAGGGCCCAAGCACACAGGGGGGCCCACACAGGGAGGGGGATTAGTGATGGATGGCAATTGCAGAACTCTTCCTCCAGCATCTGAATGCTGGTCTCTCCCCTCTCCATGCTGCCAGCTTTTATCTGCTGAGAAAAAGACAGTCATCCCTCTCTAATTCCCCTCCCTGTGCAGGCCCCCCCTCCCAGCCTGGCTCTAATGTTAACTCTTCTCCTGAGTCAATGAGTATACTGCAGCTTGCCAGTCAATGGACTGGCAAGCTGCAGTATATTCAATTTTTTGTTCTTTGAGTTTAGATACAGTTTACTCACCTTGCCAGAATATTATCTAGCAAGTTAGAGATAAATGCCCCCAAAAAAGCCACTATAATTAATATGTTTAGATGCATCAGATATACTCATTAAAAGGACAAGAACAAAATTAGAGATGTGTGTTGTTTGTAGTCTTTATTTGCATTATTTTACATGCATTACATTGCAATGACCTTTTTGCTGTTCTTGATATTGTTCAGGCTGGGTTCACACTAATGCGAATTGGATGCAGTTTCCCCTTATCCAATTCGCAATAGCAGGAGATTTTGAACGACTCTCTATAGAGCCGGTTCACACATCTCTGCTGCGACTCCGGTAGAATTTTGTGCATCTTTTGGTCTGTTTCAGGTCCGAATTCAGCCAAAAATTTGGGCTGAAATCAGGCCTGAAACTATGGACAAAGATGCAGCGGACCCCTGCTGTTAGCCGCATGCAGCGATGGTGTGAACCCAGCCTAAATCTGAATTTCAAAACTTTACCAAAAGTATTGAAATAGAAAATCTATAAGGGCTTGTTTACACGTGCTTAGCCTTCTGAAGAGTGATCCCACAGTGGATTGCTCTTCAGAGGGCATTTGCAAGACACTAAACAGGCATTACGTCACTTCCTCACTGGCTGCATGACGATTGCAGTGCAGCACCATTCAGTTAAATGGGTTGCATCTTGCTTGTGGTACTGCCTGCTGAGTGCGACAAGGGGGTCATTTCTGCATAGCAGCTGTAGCATGTGTACACCCCCATCTGCGTGTCTTAGGCGCTAGCAAGCTCAGTCTGAGGAAAAAGGAAGTAGGGCCAACATCCTGTACTTGTGCTCCTATAAGTATCAGCTGAGTCTTGTAGTTTTGGTTGCATGTACATCCCCGTCTGCAGCTTAAAGAAATTGTAAACCCAACATTTCATATTCCTGATATGTGCCTGCTGTACCATGTATTTGTACAAAAAAAGTATAGTATTCTCTTTGTATTGCTTCCTTTGTGTGAATTCCCAGGTGTTCCTGCCAGTCCCTCTGCTCTCCTATTAAAAAACTGACCAAACTAAGCAGGAGAACACAGTGTGGTCAGCTCTCTAGCTGTGCTGAGAACTCTGCCTACTGTCTTTCAAAGATCAGACTTGTCCTGACACCCATTTCCCTCCCCAGAATCTCCCCTAGCTCTTTGAGCTCCATATGTAGAGGAGAACAGAGGGAATGTGATCACTTATAAAAAGAGGAAAAAGGTTATTTATAATGTTTTTTAAATGTATACACAAATGTTTTGCCTTTTGTTTCTATTTTAAACTGAATGGGTTGGATGAGGGTTCACATATACTTTAAGGTGGAGTAAATAGGGGTACAGTAACCATGTGTTTTTATTGCTGAGCAGCTGCAAGTATATACTAAGCCTAAGGCCCCGTTCACATTGGGGCGACTTGTAATGCAATTTGACAGGTCAAATCGTATGACAAGTCGCATGTTATTGCTGGCAATCGCACTGTTCAAATCAGTGTGACACTGACTGTGGGGTGTCGCATCGATATGAAAAAGTAGTACATGCACTCATTTTCGCTGGATCACATATCTGATACGTAATCCAGCACTTCTGAGTAAGGGGCGCGCGCATGTGAGAGCTGCCCCGGCTGTGCTGCAATTAGTTACAGTACAAGCCAATCAATGATTGATCGGCTCCGCTATTCAGGGTAGGGAGCTAAGTGTTGTAAACAACACAGAGCTCCGAATACCGATAGAGCAAGATCGCTTTGTCTGTTTTTATATCCATTTTTCATCCAATCATTTTTTAATTTTTTTTTTTTACAGAAAAAAAAATAGGGCTTTGATTCGTTTCAAAAAACAGATGTTGACGGAAGCAGATGTAAACGGATGTAATTTAATTATCATCCGTTTTTCCATAGAAATGCATTGATGTCCGTTTTTCATCCGTCAACGGATGTATGAAAAACTGACAAATGTTCCATATGTGTAAAAGGGGCTTAAGAAAAAAAAGTTTCTACCTTTAAGGCAATATCATAATGTGCTAGTATGCACCGCATACTAGCACTACTAGCACATTATGAAAGACTTACCTTAAAAAAAAGCTCTCCAGTGGCACGCTGTCACCACTGCACAGGCTTCCATCTTCACCCGTCCCTCCTTTCGGGTTTGGGGACTCCAGGTGTCTGATTTGCCGAGACACGAGGACGTCACTCCCATGCATGTGAGCAGGAGACTGGTCTGTGGCACAGAGCTCTGAAGGAACAGCACGAGTATGCCATTCCTTCAGAGTACATGCGCCGGTGATGTCATCGGCTGCTGCTCCCAAGAGTATCTCCTAAACGGTTGCATTAAGGTAAAAAATGTTTAGGCATTGATTTTGCTCCTTCACGCCGTCTAAGCCCCCTTTCGCACTATCTGCCCGCTCGGATCTGCCTGTCCGTTTTTTCAGGCGGATCCGAACGGGCCACCAATTGACTTCTACGGGCAGGCAGGAATCAGCGGAGATATGTCCGCTGACACCAGCCTGCCATCCGATCCGACAAGATCTGCTAAAAACATACGGATGGCGATACGTTTGCCATCCGTTCAGCAGATCGGATGAAAACGGGCATGCTGTTCGTTTTTATACAATCTTGCCAAAGACAGCGGAGCTCTGACAGGTCCGTCCCTGCGCAGTGAGCAGAGACGGACCTGTCATCTGCCTGCTCAGCGGGTATCAATGGAGCGATTCCCCGCTGAGCGGACGGAGTCCGTTCAGCGGATCCGCTCCATGTGAAGGGGGCCTAATACTTACCTGAGCCCTTATTTGATCCAGCGCTGTGCACATCGGCTCTTTTCTCCACTGACTTCCATGTCTCACTGGCTTTGCTGGGGCACTGGGAGCCATTGGCTCCCAGTGCTTTCAATCAAAGCCAGTGACGAGGGAAGGGGGCGGGGCCAAGTCACACTGTCTGTGTCAATGGACACAGCAGCAGGGCTCGGAAATGAGCACATAAGCAGTTTCCTGTGGGGGCACTGGACAGAGGAGCTGGCAGTGCCAGTGGGGGACCCGAGAAGAAGAGGATCTGGGCCGCTTTGTGCAGTTCCATTGCACAGAGCGGGTAAGTATAGAAATGTGTGTTTTGTTTTAATAAATAAAAAAAAAAATTTACAACTGCATATCCTTTTCAGCTAAGGAAGCTGCCATCTTTGGAAATGCCAGGGTACTGCACATGTGATTAGTTATGACACCAGCCATTTAATGGTTTGACAGTTTAGTTGAGAGCACAACCAATGTGACAGTTAGCATTCCTGGGATTCCGATGACCTACGAAACTTCTGGCCCCTCTTTCTCCCCCCCCCCGCTGCCTTCTGGGAAACACACAGGTCCCAGAAGACAGCGGGACCATTCAGAAAGCGCAGTTCAACTTGCGCATGCGCTGTAGGAAACAGACTGCGAAGCCTCTAGGCTTCACTTCCTGTTCCCCTTAGTAAGGATGCCGGCGCCTGTACCTGGAACCGATGGACGGGTCGGCTTTGGGTAGCGACATTGCGGGGCTCCCTGGACAAGTAAGTGTCCTTATATAAAAAAGTCAGCAGCTACAGGCTTTGTAGTTGCTGACTTTAAATTTCTACTCGGGCTGGAACTCCCCTTTAAATCAAAGGGTTTAGATTTGCTTTAGCCCTGGTTCACACCAGTGTGACTTGTCATGCAACTTGACAGTTCAAAGTCACATAACAGGTTGCACCCCATTGGCGGCAATGGAACTGTTCAAATCGTTGCTTCTCAAGTTACAGCGACTTTGAAAAAGGGTCCTCCATTATTTCTGTGTGTAGCACCCTGGTGTTTAGGCAGGGTTGTTAACCAATTTAGTTTGTCAGGTAGTAATTGTCCTGGCTAATTGTTAGGAGATAACGGAAAATTGAATACTTACCTTTCCGTAATTTTCCTTTCCTGGTGCCTGCCCATGGCAGCATACCAATGGTTGGTTGCTCCGCCCCCTACCAACCCACAGGACCACTTTAACTCTATAAAAAAGAGTTGCTCCCCTCAGTCAGTATTCTTGTAACTAGATCTCATAACAGTAAGGATCATTGAAGGGAGGGTGTATGCTGCCATGGGCAGGCACTAGGAAAGGAAAATTATGGAAAGGTAAGTATTCAATTTTCCGTTTTCCTGGTGCCTCCATGGCAGCATACCAATGGTAAATAACTCGCTTACAGGGAGGGTACTGCAATAAAGAAAATTTAATAAGAAAAAAACTACAGTACAGTGGACTGCAAGGTCCTTTCCCCAAACTCTCGCGAAGTAAGGACTGCTGGGTCTACACTATAGTGGGACATGAACGTGCTAAAGGACGACCAGCTGGCCGCTCGGCAAATTGTCTTAGGGGGAGACCCGCGCCAAAGCTGCCCAGGAGGAGGCTATTCCACGTGTTGAGTGCGCATTGACCGCAACTGGAACTGGAAGACCACTAGTCCGATATGCTCTTTGTATTAACTTAACAATCCAGCTTGCCAAGGTTGTCTTGGATGCCGCCATTCCCTTCCTGGCACCTTTTGGGATGACAAATAGCCGCTGTTCTTTCCTGAACTGCTGCGTCAAATTCAGGTAGTGACTTAGGGATCTGGCTATATCCAACTCATGCAGTTTTGAGGAGGCTGGATCCTCCCCGAACTCACTCATGGTTTAGATGGAAGACTGAAGGTACTTTAGGGATGAACTGATGAATAGGCTGTAACACCACCCTGTCTGGGAAGAAGGTAATGTAGGGCTCTTGTGACCCTAATGCTTGGATCTCTGATACCCTGCGACCTGAAGTGATGGCAACTAGAAAGACTGCCTTCAGAGAAATACCCTCCAAGGTGCATTCTTCTGTGGTAGCAAATGGATATTCACACAATATTCAAATCCCATTTGGGGTATAGCGTCTTTCTGGGAGGTCTCAATCTAAGAACTGCTTTCCAAAAACGTTCCACAAGAGGGTCTAGTGCCCACCGGGTATCTGTTAGAGCTGAAAGAGCTGAGACCTGGACCTTAAGCGTGTTCAGGCCCAAGTCCAATCCACTCTGTAAAAAGAGGAGTATGTTCTGGATCCCGGGGTTTAGAGGATCAAAATGGTTAGTCTCTGCCAACTCCGTAAACTTTCTCCAAATTCTATAGTATGTGGAATTCGTAGATGCTTTTCTGGCCTGCAGTAGTGTTTGAATGACATCATGCGAACATCCTAATTCGCCCAACCTTTTCCGTTCAATTTCCAGACCCTCAAGTCCAGGATCTCCGGGTGAGGGTGACAGAACTTGCCTTGAGACAGAAGGTTGTCTATGCGCGGAAGGGGAAGCAGTTTGCATAAGGCCATCTTGACTAGCAGCGTGAACCACGGTCTCTTGGGCCAGTATGGAATCACTGCGAAAATTGTGATCGCCTCCGTTGTTAGGTGTTGGAGGAACCTCAGTATCAGTGGAGTTGGGGGGTATACGTATGCCATCTGAAAGTTCCATGGTTGGGTTAGAGCATCCACCCCGGCTGACTTCGGAGATGGGGATCTTGAAAAGAATAGCGGTGTCTTTGCATTGAGCGGGGAGGCAAATAGATCTATTTGGGGAGTGCTCCACTGCTGGCATATCCAGGAGAAGACCCTCGGATTCAGAGACCACGCGTTGTTGTGGCTGAAAGATCTTGAAAGCTGATCGGCTAACTGGTTCTCTGGTCCTGGGATATATGAGGCCCGTAGGTTGACTAAATTCCTTTCGGCCCAAGTCAGAATGGGTGTCACCTCGTTCAGGAGGGACCTGCTGTGCGTTCCCCCTTGATTCTGAACATAAGCCACTGCCGCTCTGTTGTTCATCTGGAGGAGGATGGATTTGCCCCTGAGGAAGGTGGCCAGAGACAAGATTGCCAACCAAGCCGCCCTCAGCTCCAAAGTGTTTGACACTACCTCTGTTGCATTGAACTGCCATCTGCCCTGTACCAACTGGTCTTGATAATGTGCCCCCCATCCTAACTGACTCGCGTCTGTCGTCAGAACAGTCCATGGGATGGGGCCAAGGGGACAGTGAAGCAAAAGGTTGGATGGCCTTGTCCACCACCAAAGCCTGGATTTCATTGCAGGCGTAATTGATATCCTCTGATCTAGGCGATTTTTCTTCCACTGTGATAAGAAGCCCATCTGGAAAGACCGTAGATGCCATCTGGCCCATTTCACCAAGGGTATGCATGAAGAGACGCTGACATAGAACGGCTCGCTAGTGCCCTTTTCACCTTCCCTATTAATGAAGGGATCTTTTCTGACAGGAGTGAGACTGCTCTTCCTGGAGTGTTGAAGAATGCCCCTAGGTAAGTTATCTCCTGTGTGGGCGTAAGTTGACTTTTGGTGTAGTTGACTAGCCAACCGAACTTTATCGGTGTGTCTAGGACCAATTGTACATGTATCAGCAAGGTCTGTCTGTGCTGGGATAGAACTAGAATATCGTCCAAATAGTGTAGTACTCGTATCCCCTTCTCTGGAAGAGGAGCCAAGATCGCTACTAGCACTTTGGTGAAGGTTCTGGGCGCTGTTGAAATCCCGAAGGGAAGGCATTGGAATTGAAAATGTAAGTCGCTTATTCTGAACCGAAGAAAAAGCTGAAACTGAGGGTGGATAGGTATATGAAGATACGCATCCTGAAGGTCTATGGATGCCATCCAATCTCCTGGCTGAACAGATAGAATGACCGTGTTTAAGGACTCCATCTTGAAATGTTCCACACGGATACGCCTGTTCAATCTCTTCAGGTCTAGTACCGGCCTCCAACCCCCCGACTTTTTGGGGACCAAGAAGACCGGGGAATAAAAGCCTAAGCGTTTCTCCAAGTCTGGAACTGGTACCACTGCCTGCTGGAGAACAAGCATTCTGACATATTGAAGAAGGGCCTCCTTCTTTTCTCTGGAGGCTGGGATCTTGGTGGGCTGAAAGGAATAGAGGGGAGGTTGCCTTTTGAATCTCCAGAAATGGCCTTGACAGACCGTGGACACTGCCCACTGGTCTACACAATCTTCCACCCAAACCTGGGCAAACGCCCTTAGACAGGCTCCCACCGGACCAGTTTGGGCGGGGAGGGCGTCAAAAGGACTTCTGGCTCTCAATTGTGGATGTAGAGGCTTTTGGTTTTGCCTCAGGAAAGTAGCTTGTGAACCTTTCCAGCCCCTTCTGTATTCCCTTCCAGGGCAGTAGGATCTGGAATTCTTCCCTCTTAGCTGGCCCACTGGACGACTAGCGAATCTCTTCCTCCTGCCTCTGTCCTGGGGAATTAAACCACTTTTTCCCCCTGAGACCCTGGTAATTGCCGTATCCATCTTCTCGCCGAACAGGGCTTTTCCATCGTACGGAATACGACACCATGATTGTTTAGACGTCGGGTTGGCCGACCATGGTTTTAACCACAATGCCCTTCTGGCCGTGATGGAATACAGCATGGCCCTGGAAGAACATTTTAAAACATCAATCGCTGCTTCTGCTATGAAATCTGAGGCCAACTTTAATTCATCCAGTGCCTTAATAATTTTTTCTGAGCCCACCCCTTGTCTGAGGGCCGTTTCCACGTTGTCCGACCATACTCTGGTGGCCCTTGAGAACGAGGTCAGAGCTACCGCCGGTTTGCATGCTCCTCCAGCCGCCTGATAAGTCTTTTTCAGGTCTTTGTCAATCCTTCGGTCAAGGACATCTTTAAAGGAGACTGCATCTTCTAGTGGTAAAGTCGAATTTCTCGCCAACCTCATCACTGAGGCATCCACAGATGGTACAGAATCAAAAAGCTGCGCGTCTTCTTCTGCCAGTGGGTATAATTTAGAAAAATGATTATACGCAATGGGTCTTCTGTCCACCTTCTGCCATTCGTCTGTCACCACCTCCTTGATTTCTTCCATCAAGGGAAAGGTTGATAACTTCTTTTTCAGATGTGGGAAATACTTCTTTGTTTTAGAAGGGGGCTCCGGATTTTCCTCCCACTGGATTGCATCCTTGACCGCGGTGATGAAAGGTTCAACTAGAGCAAAGTCAAAAGCTGAGATATTGTCATCCACCCTTTCCCCCTCATCTTCAGAATTCACCTCTGCGTCCGAATGAGAAAAGGGCGCATTTATTGCTGCTTCGGCCGAGGATTGGGTTAACTTGGTCTTGGGAGAGGGCCAATTCCCTAATTGAATCCTTGATCAGGCTCTTAATTGATTCCAGAGACTGCTGCTTGTCTCTCTCCTTGTCTCCTGTAGCTTCTAGTAGACACTTCTTGCAAACCAATTTTTCCGGCAGCGCTTGTTTTCCACATACCCCACAGGACCTCTCTCTTGGATACACCTATCTGTGGGATTCGTGTCTGCTAGGGGTATGTCGGGGTGACCTCTGGCCACTGCAGGAGGCATGAGCTGAGGATGAACGAGAGCGCCCCGAGCTCCTATGACCTTTCGATCTCCTATCTGGAGAGTTTCGGTGGGATGATCTGTGGGATGATCCCCGGTGCGGGCTGTAGAAACAAAAAATATGTTCTAAGTTGCCCGGAGTGCTCTTTTTTTTTTTTTTTTTAAACTTACCTGATTGTTGCAGCCCTTACCTAGTGGTACGATGAGGATCTTTTTGTTGCGGTATCACATTACTAGGGGCAGCTGGAAAAAAAGGATAGAAATTTTTTTTTGAACTATATATAACTGTATATATATATATATATATATATATATATATATATATATATATATATATATATATATATATATATGTACATACATGTATACCCAACACATAAAAACAAGCCAGTCCCTAAATACCTTGGCCAGGCTCCGTTGTCTTTGTACAACAGGGAAGACACTTAGGGAGATGTCTTCTCCTTGACAGCTGGCTATGTAATGAATCCCAGGCTCTCCATTTATGCTGAGAGCGCTTTGAGAGTACCAAGATGGCCGCCGACGGCTTCAGTCTGCTACTGAGCATGTGCCATATAGTCACATGACGTCACGCCGTGACTCCGCCCCCCCCCCCCCCCCGCCGGTTAAAACAGAGCAGATCGGCGCACGCGAAGCGCCGCACACTGCTACAGGAGGAGGGGGGAACAATATCCATGGAGAAATGCTGAAAGGCAGGTAAAAGCCTGCTCTACAAGGATATGAGGCATGCCATCAGGGAAGAGCATAGAGGAGAGAAATTAGGCTCCTGTTAATCTTCCGATCTGGCCCAAAAAAAAGATCAGCATATATCCTTAGATGCAGGCAAGGCAAAGAGGGTGTTTCACCGCTCAGGTGGACACAAACCCAGGTGTGAGATTGATGTGAGATTTCCAGAGTTGAAGAGTCCCAGGTGCTGGCTGAATGCTAAGTGGAACACGGCTTGAAATGAGAAAATCTGGATGCCGCACACTGGATGAAGTATAAAGCTTGTCTTTATTAGGAAGATGGGATCATCAAAAATACAAGATCATCATGCAGAAAGTACAGGATTACCTGACGCTTTTCGCAATCGGAGCTGAGTGCTTACTAAGCACTCAGTGCGAAACGCGTCAGCTAATCCTGTACTTTCTGCATGATGGTCTTGTATTTTTGATGATCCCATCTTCCTAATAAAGACATGCTTTCTACTTCATCCGGTGTGCGGCATCCAGATTTTCTCATTTCAAGCCGTGTTCCAAAAAAAGATCCACAGAAAAAAACGGCCTCCCATACTTATCTGGCGCATTTAGCAGCCCAAGCCATGGGACTCCATACTGCAGGAGAGCATGAACCTGCAACAGTTACACCATAAAGCGGTGAGGTAAGGCTGATAATGATCCTGCTGGGATGAGGACAGAGAAAAGAATACTGACTGAGGGGAGCAACTCTTTTTTATAGAGTTAAAGTGGTCCTGTGGGTTGGTAGGGGGCGGAGCAACCAATCATTGGTATGCTGCCATGGAGGCACCAGGAAACACTGATTTCCCCTAATTCTAGAATTGCTGCACTTTTCTCTTCTGTCACTAGGTGGCATTGTAGCTGGTGACATTAGATGGATAGATCCATTAGATAGATAGATAGATAGATAGATAGATAGATAGATAGATAGATAGATAGATAGATAGATAGATAGATAGATAGATAGATAGATAGATAGAGTGTCTCAGCCAATGGGCAAGGATTTCTTTAAGCCTCTTGGCTTGCTGGGAGAGCCTATTTGGGTGGAGTCAGGAGATCGAGGTTCTGCACCACCTGGATGGCTGTCTGGGTGGACGTGTGTTATGTCGCCCCGGGCTGCTAGGCCGGAAGCCAGAGGCCTATCCCGGGGACACCTGGCTGCTAGGCTTCCTGAGGCCTATCCAGGAGCAGGAAAAGCAGCGTAGGGTTGGGACTGCAGGATTGGAGTCCAACTGAGTTGCGAAGGTTCAGCCGGACGGGGAACCAGTTGTGGTCGGAGGTAGAGGGGAAGCTTTCGCCACTAAGGGCCCATCAGAGGCAGCTCTTTAATTAGGCAAATTAGGCAGTCGCCTTAGGCCTCGGATGCCCAGGGGCCTCGCGGCCGCCTAATTTGCCTGATGTGTGTGTAGGAGTGGGAGGGAATGTCCCCCTGTGACCCTGTCAGTATCCCCACTGAGTGAGCCGGATGAATCAGCGCCATGCCGACCTAAAGCTTCTTTCCTCTGCCACTCTCGGCTCTCTTCAGCGCCCCACTCTGTGTCCTCCAGGCAGTGCCGAATGCAGACAGATTATAGTGGTGGAGGCGGAGCCGTCGGCTGCTGCTGAACCCAGGAGGGATGCATGCACGCACATGCAGGAGAGGAGTCAGTTTTGCCAGATGTGTGGTGGGCGGTGAGCTGGCAGCTTTGTGCAGGGACTTGTGTGCAGGGACTTGTGATGGGGAAGGGGGCGGTGAGAGCAGAGTCTGCAACAGGGTGGGAGGTGCTGTGTTGCTAACTTCAGTTGCTCTATACATGCCACTGCAAAGTGGCTTCAGCACTGATGGAGCAATAAATTAGGGCTCATTCACACCATATACCACTTTTCTACCATGTGAACCCCTCTCATGTACATACTACCCCCCCCATACACTCCATACTATTCTCATGTCATGCTTCCCACCCCCATACACTCCGTACCCCTCTCATGTCATACTACCCACCCCCATACACTTCGCACCCCTCTCATATCATACTACTCACCTCCATACACTCCGCACCCCTCTCATGTCATACTACCCACCCCATACACTCCGCACCCCTCTCATGTCATGCTACCCACCCCCATACACTCCGCATATGGCTCTAATCAGGTGCTTCAAAAAAATACCCCAATGCATGAATCTATCTATTGGTGATAGAGGGGTGGCTGGAGAGAGGGGCAGCTCCCATGTGCCCTTATGGACGCACCGCCACTGACAGAATGTGTACTGACCACTCCCCAGAAACATAATTTCCTGCTTGTGTGATTGGCTCACCAATTTTCCCAGAAGTTTGTTATAATCCTTGCAGTGTACATAGATCACCCAGAGGGGAATGTTTTTTTTCTCAACAAAAGTGGAGTTATGCTTGAAGTAATTCCACAACACCAAAATAATATATGCAAATAAATTCTGTGTAGCACAACACCCTAATGAATATAACAGTCCCATGGAATGTGTACTAAAATATCCAGAAACTTCCAGGTAATTAAAAGAAAAAAAAAACATTTGTGATAAATTATTCCTTTATCACTTTTTTTTTTTGCCTGGAAGTTGCTGGATATTTTAGCACATATTCTGTGGGACTGTTTTATTGATTAGGATGTTGTGCTACACTGAATTTATTTGAAAGCACGAGTACGATTTTGAGTCCAGTTCAGATGCGATTTCCAATGTCGTATAATTCGCACCTGAACCGCTGAACGAATTCGCACTAGACGGGGCTTGAAATTGCGCTGCAAACCGGCCCTGCACATATAGTATGTAAACCCAAGCTTAAAGTGGTTGTAAAGGCACTAGGTTTTTTACCTTCATGCATTCTATGCATGAAGATAAAAACCCTTGTGTGTGCAGCAGCCCCCTCTCGATCCAGTGATGTCCACGAGAGTCTTGCCTCTCTGGGGGCTCACAGTCCTGATTGGCTTTTGGCAGCAGAGGGAGCCATTGGCTCCCACTACTGTCAATCACAGCCACTGAGCCAATCGAGAGATGGAGGGGGCAAGCCGCAGCTCCTTGTGTGAATGAACACACAGAGCAGTAGCTCGTGAGCGCGCCTTCTTGGGTGCCCTCACAGCAAGCTGCTTGCTGTGGGGGCACCTGGCAGGAGAGAGATGCCAGGAGCTCCGGCGTGAGACCCGAGAAGAGGAGGATCTGGGCTGCTCTGTGCAAAACCACTGCACAGAGCAAGTAAATATAAAATGTTTGCTATTATAAAAAAATAAAAATACAAGACTTTAATATCGTCCACAGACTGTAGCCACCTTAAGTATTAATTTTTTATTAGTCTAAAACAACTGTCACATGACACTAAAAATAGGTATCAGTAATTGGTATCAGTGAGTACTTGAGAAAAAAGTATTGGTACCCGTACTCGGTCTTAAAAAAAATGGAGTTGGTGCATCCCTAGTTGCAACCTTTTAAAAAAAAAATCCTCAAAATTCCTTCATCCTTTCGTCTGTGGACCCCCCTTGCATGGTCGCAAGGCTCTCCTATCATGTTACTGCATGCTGTAAAAAGTCTTTTATTCTCTTTTTTTTCATACTGACCCGTTCTGCCATGCCCTGGTCTGATGGTGCCAAAGTTGCTAATTGTGCAAAAAAAAAAAAAAAAAAAAAAAAAAAAATTATATATATATATATATATATATATATATATAAAATTTAAACACTTTTCCTTGTCATTTTGTTTCATCCTGGATTCATGATCAGGCTAAACAATGAAAGAATCTCATATATATATATATATAGATATATATATATAGATATATATATCTATATATATATATATATAGATAGATATCTATCTATATATATATAGATAGATAGATATCTATCTATATATATAGATAGATAGATATAGATCTATATATATAGATCTATATCTATCTATCTATCTATCTATCTATCTATCTATCTATCTATCTATCTATCTAGATATATATTATATTTCTTTATATCCAATGCAGAAGTCTAAAAAGCCTTGCCAGACAGCACACACAGGCCAGTGATCTGATTTATATACAGCATATAACCAACACAGCCAGGTCTCATCCCTACCCCTGTCTATGACTGTACAGTAATGAGCTCATCCCACCATGATCCTTGTCAGCACATGGTCATGTAGGAGAGCCTAATCAGCTTCAAGCCCAGGTCCTCTGTCTACCAGTCTGAATGATGTTGTACAGGGATTATGCTAATATCAGTACAATTTTATATACCTACCTTAGCTACATTTGCAGTACACTTTTTCTAAAAATATAATTAGAAGGTGCAAAAAAAAAAAAAAAACAAGCTTGTACTCCGCTACTGATTTTTGCAGTAATAGCATCATTTAATTAACAGGAATGTATTTTGGTTTTGTATAGATTTTATTTATTTTTATATGGTCAGAACTATAAATATGAAATATCGCATAAGAATACATTTTGTAATCTCGAATGTAGCCAGCAGATGGAGCTCTCACTTCTCATTTCTACTTACAGCCTGTTGTGAAAAACCTTTTACAAAGCTCAACAGCTAAAGCTAAAATTTACTCAAATAAATCAATAAACTGGAGCACTATGATCCTCCGTGCTCCTTTCTTTAGTTGACCCTGGAAATTTGGGCTCTTTTACAAAAGAAGTTCAGAATTTTTACAGAATAAATAGTGTGAGTATTCAGTTAATTATCTAATCATGTGCAGATGAAATAGGTAAACGGGAATGTGCTTTTCACACATATCGAAGTGAATATTCACGCTTGTTGTGAAAATTCTGAACTCCTTTGGTAACTCACTGTCTGAAATTAAAGTTTGCAAATACTTTTCCAGCAGTTCTTCTTTTTAAATTTGCAATAGTTTTCTAAGATGAACTCCAGGGAAAGCTGTGCATTGTGCTAAGAGACCAACCAGACCAGAAAGGCAGGGAGAAGAGGGGAGCACCGGCTGCTGGGACTAGGTAAGTAAAAGTTTTTAAAGTGATTGTAAAGGCTTGTTTTTATTTCCCCTATAAAAATAACAAACAGGTTACACTTACCTGCCCTGTTGCAGTGGATTTGCACAGAGTATCCCAGATCCTCCTCTTCTCGGGCCCCTCTTCTGTGCTCCTGGCCCCTCCCTCCTGTTCAGTGCCTCCACAAGAAGCAGCTTGCTATGGGGGCACCTGAGCTGAGTCACAGTTCCCTCTGTCCATTCAGACACAGAGCCCCGACCCAGCCCCGCCCCCTCTCTCCCCTGATTGGCTAGATGACTTTGATTGACAGCAGTGGGAGCCAATGGCACCGCTGCTGTGTCTCAGCCAATCAGGAAGGAGAATCTGGACACACAATATATCCTTGCTAAAGGCCCCTCGTACTGCAAAGGTTAAATACAGTAATTGTTTTGTCTAGGGGGGGGTGACGAGGCAGTATCACTTAACTTACATGCCATTCCGGCAGGCTCCATCATTCTCCTCTTCTCCCCAAAGTATCAGCCTGTGGGCTGTCCCTTGGCATCATCATATACGGTGCTGGGCTATTAACCCCGCTTTGTATGTGGAGGAGGTTGTGAGCGATTGTGGCCAGAGCACCAGTTGCACACATAAAAGGAGCCTGTCAGTGTGGAGAGTAAGGGAAGTACTACTTCATGATTCCTGCATCCCTAGGGTTAGCAAGCAGTGAGTTGGATGGAGATGGGGAGTTCAGCTTTAACGCTTTTAGTGTGAGTGTGGGAGCCCCACTCCAAAGGAAGATTTTCCTTTTCTTGTAGGTTTAGCTTTAACAACTTCAGCCCCGGAAGATTTGGCTGCTCAATGACCAGGCCATTTTTTGCGATACGGCACTGCAACGCTTTAACTGACAATTGTGCAGTCGTGCGGCGCTGTACCCAAATAAAATTGACCTCCTTTTTTTCCCACAAATAGAGCTTTCTTTTGGTGGTATTTGATCACCTCTGTGGTTTTTATTTTTTGTGCTATAAACAAAAAAATAGCGACAATTTTGAAAAAAGAAAACAATATTTTGTACTTTTTGCTATAATAAATGTCTCCAATTTTTTTTTTAAAAAAGCAAATTTTTACCTCAGTTTAGGCCGATATGTATTCTTCTACATATTTTTAGTAATAAAAAAATCTCAATAAGTGTATATTGATTGGTTTGTGCAAAAGTTATAGCATCTACAAAATAGGGGATAGATTTATGGCATTTTTATTATTATTTTTTTTTACTAGTAATGGCATCGATCTGTGATTTTTATCGGGACTGCGACATTATGGCGGACACATCGGACACTTTTGACACATTTTTGGGACGATTGACAATTATACAGCGATCAGTGCTATAAAAATGCACTGATTACTGTGTAAATGTCACTGACAGGGAAGGGGTTAACACTAGGGAGCGATCAAGGGGTTAACTGTGTTCCCTAGTGTGTGTTCTACTGTAACTGTGGGGGATGGGAGTGACTAGAGGAGATGACAGATCTTGTTCCTAGCTAGTAGGACCTCACGATCTGTCTCTCCTCTTCTCATAGAACAGGGATTTGTGTGTTTACACATGCCCCAGGACTGTGACGTCATTAGGGGCGGGATCAATGGGTGACATCACCCGGTGACCACGCCCCATGCCTATATAAGTCGTTGCGCAACATGCACACGGCATTAGAGCGGGAGAGAGCGTCGTGTCAACATCGGAAGAAGAGAAGAGGGAACAAGACGACGGAGAAGACCGGGCCACCGCTAGCAAGAGAGCGGCAAAAGAGCAGAAGATAGCAGAGGAGCCCGGCAGAGGAGCCCGGCAGAAGAACCGAAGAGCGGGAGAAGAACCAGACACCGGGAGAAGAGACCGGAGAGAGTGGAGAAGAACCGGACACCGGGAGAAGAGGCCGGAGAGAGCGGAGAAGTCGGAAGAGACCCCCGAAGTCGGAAGAAAACCCCAGGAGCTGCCTAATAAATTACTTTAAAAACCTGTCTAGTGTGTTTTTTTATTGACACTTTTTCCCCCCAGGTGAATGGGTAGGGGTACGATGTACCCTATACTCATTCACATAGGGTGGGGGGCCGGGATCTTGGGGGCCACCTTATTAAAGGGGGCTCCCGGATTCCGATAAGCCTCCCGCCCGCAGACCCCGACAACCAACGGCCACTGTTGTCGGGAAGAGGCCCTTGTCCTCATCAACATGGGGACAAGGTGCTTTGGGGTGGGGGGGGGCGCCGTTTTTTCGGCGTAGGGGGTTCCCCTTAAAATCCATACCAGACCTAAGGGCCTGGTATGCTCTGCGACGGGGCTCGCTGCAATAGGAAAATGTGTTTTTCCTATTGCAGCGAGCGCGAGATGTAAAGCACCCTGTCGCCGAGAACCAGCGCGATAGGATTGAGCTGGAAACATTCTCGCGGGCAGGTGCTGTAGCTGTCGCGTCGTATTTGGTTTGTCGGACCAGCATACAGATGAACGGCTTCCCGACAGGGACTGGGTCTGGCGGAGTTCCGGGTGGGAAGAACATTTTTCAGACCTAAAGTCCGGTCGAAAAGTCCGCTCGTGTGTACGCGGCATTAGGCTGGGTTCACACCTAATACCGATGTGGCTTCCAGCAGGGGTCCTGTGCGCCCCGAATCTTTGATTGTATTCGGACCTGAGATGCACAGGGCTCCTGTGCAAATTTACACCGGAGCCGCAGCTGAGATATGTGAACCAGCTCCATAGGATGAGGGTTTCCTGGCATCTAATTTGCATAGCAGAAGATCATGACCGTCTCTCTATGGAGCCGGTTCACACATCTCCGGTGCGAATCACAGAGGAGTCCTGTGCGTCTTTTGATCCGTTTCAGGTCCGAATTCAGCCAAACATTTGGGCTGGAATCGGACCTGAAACTGTGAATGGAGACGCACCGGACTCCTGCTGTGAGCTGCTGCGTTCTCCAGTGGGAACCCAGCCTTAAAGTGACCCTGTCACTAGAGTCACTTGTATGCAAAAGCATACCTTACAAAATAGGGGGGACTACACTTACTCTGTGTGAAAATCCTGCTTCTTCACTGCTCTCTGGCCACTGGATACATTCCACACTAAGCCCTCGTGCACATTGACTGCGACTTTGAAATCATGCGATTTCATCTGAAAGCACACAATTTCAAAGCCGCGTCAATGTGACTTCGGTGCAACTTGGAAAACATCTGTGCGGCTTCATGCACAGATGTCTATGCAAGTCGCAGCCAAAATCACCAACAGTAGTGCAGAAACTACGTTTTCAAATCAATGCGGCACTACAAAGTTGGTGTTGCACCAATTTAAACAATGCGATTGCCGGCATTAAGAAGCGACTTGTCATGCGATTTGACCAGTCAAATCGCATGACAAGTCGCTCCAATGTGAATGAGGTCTTATGGGTATGTAGAACACCTGCTCCCCAACTGCACAAAGTGGTTTCTCTGGTCAGCTTGTACATCATTATAGGATGTATGAGTCACTGATCAAGTAAGATAAAAACCATCACTGTGTTGCTCATCGCTCAGCCATGTCATTTTTGTCTGATTTGATCGCTTTGTTTGAATGGGACATTGGTTGTTCAGATTTATCACATTTTTGTATGGCCACCATTAGCCTACTAGTGCATCTAACACTGCCCTCTCCCAGAATAATGCATAGTACACACGGGCCGAATGTCGGGAGACAATCGGCCAGTTCAGTAAAAATGGCTGACGTTCGGCCCGTGTGTGTTTCTCAGTCTGTCCGACAGAAGCTGGCAGTTTGGCTGGCTTCTGACAGAAAAGAATGCTGAAATACCAGCAGTCGGCCAGCTCCTGATCGGTGCTCTCAGCCAATGGCTGAAAGCGCTGACCGAAGTGTTCTGGCGGGGGGTTGTCCCCCTGTCAGAACAAAAAAGAACAGCTGGGGAGATCGCTGCACTAACATCGGATTAGTCCATAAAGACATGGATGAGTGAGTTTGGGGTGAAGGAACTTGACCGCCTTGCACAGAGTCCTGACCTCAACCCAATAGAACACCTTTGGGATGAATTAGAGAGGAAACTGCGAGCCAGGCCTTCTCATCCAACATCAGTGACTGACCTCACAAATGCGCTTCTGGAAGAATGGTCAAACATTCCCATAGAAACACTCCTAAACCTTGTGGACAGCCTTCCCAGAAGAGTTGAAGCTGTTATAGCTGCAAAGGTTGGGCCAACTCAATATGGAACTCTACGGACTAAGACTGGGATGCCATTAAAAAATCATGTGTAAACTGTAAAGGCAGGCGTCCTAATACTTTTGGTAATATAGTGCATCTCAACCACTTTCAGATGCCATTGTAACAAGATAATCATTTGGGAAGATTTACTAAATCTAAGTCTTCCCCCTCCCACTGGTGTTTCTTGGACCTACTGGTTTCACCGGTTTGCCAGAGAAACGGTCCAACGTTGCGGTCAGCTGGTCACAGAAGTGACAAAAGACTAGATCGCCTTTGATCGCCTTTATGGCCTTGGAGGGCCGGAGCAATGTCACTTCCAGTCCAGGGTGGAAGTAAACACATTTTTTTTTTTTAACTAAAAGTGATTAAAAAAAATTACAATTTTAAAAGAGAAAGTGTAAAAATAAAAAATTCTAACAAAATAAACAATAAAAAAAAACAAATTTTTTTAAAGTGCCCCTGTCCCTGTGTGCTTGCACACAGAAGCGAACGCATACATACGTCAAGCCCACATATGTAAACGGCGTTCAAACCACACATGTGAGGTATTGCTGCGAAAGTTAGAGGGAGAGTAACCCTTCTAGCCCAAGACCTCCTCTGTAACTCTCTAAACATGTAACCTGTAAAAAATGTAAAAGCGTCGCCTACGGAGATTTTTAAGTACCAAAGGTTTGTGCCATTCCACGAGTGTGCGCAATTTTAAAGTGTGACATGTTTGGTATCTATTTACTCAGCGTAACATCATCTTTCACATTATAGAAAAAAATTGGGCTAACTTTACTGTTATTTGTGTTTTGTTTTTTAATTCATGAAACAGTTTTTTCCCCCCCAAAAAAACACACGTTTGCAAAATTGCTGCGCAAATACCGTGTGACATAAAAAGTTGCAACGGCCACCATTTTATTCTCTAGGGTCTCTGCTAAAAAAGATATATCATTTTTGGGGTTCTGAGTAATTTTCTAGAAAAAAAAATGATGTGTTTGCACCACACATGTGAGCTATAGCTGCGATTGTTAGAGCGAGAGCAATAATTCTAGCACTAGACCTCCTCTGTAACTCTAAACATGTAACCTGTAAAAATGTTTAAAGCATCGCCTATGGGGATTTTTAGGTACCGTTTGTCACAATTCCACAAGCGTGTGCAATTTTAAAGCGTGACACGTTAGGTATGTAATTACATCGTCTTTGATATTATACAAAAAAAAAAATATTGTATATATAGATAGAATTTTAATTTTTTTTTTTTTATATTTTGTTATAAAATTTTGCAAACAGGTAATTTTTCCCCTTCATTGATGTACGCTGATGAGGCGGCACTGATGGGCACCGATAGGTGGCAGTGATGGGTGGCAATAATGGGCACTGGTTGGTTACACTGATAGGCAGCACTGCTAGGTGGCACTGATTGGCACCACTGGTGGGCATTGATAGGTGGCACTTGTGGGCATTGATTAGTGGCACTCATGGGCATTGATAGGTGGCACTGGAGGGCACTGGCAGGGGGTACTGGTGGCACAGATGAGGCAGAATTGCCTCTTCCTCTTCGGGACAGATGTTCCTTGCACATGACAGCGTGAGGAGAAAAAAAAAACGATTACCGAGCTTTTGTTTACATCATGTGATCAGCTGTCATTGGCTGACAGCTGATCACGTGGTAAGGGGCCGGGATCGGCCCCTTACTCGGATCTGTGATCACCCGAGTCTCAGTGACCTGTGATCACAGCGCACGTCGCGGATGCCAAGAGGTTAAAAAAAACTACTGCGCAAAAACCATGTGACAAATAATTGCAACGACCGCCATTTTATTCCCTAGGGTGTCTTTTAGACCCCCAAACATATATATAATATTTGGGTGGCATAAGTAATTTTCTAGCAAAAAAGTACTGATTTAAACTTAACAAAAAGTGCCAAAAAAGCCTGGTCAGCAAGTGGTTAAAGTAACAAACACAAAAAAATGGCATGAAGGGGGGGTAAATGTTCCGGAGGTCACGTGATTAAACATCCATAGTAATGTGTGTAGATTGTATGTCTCATTGTAGAGCACTGAGCTCAGCACACACAATCCCCCGAGCCTTGTCCGCAGTGCTCGCTCTTCCCTCCCCGCACTGTCCATACACACAGAACATGACAGGGGGCGGCCCCGCAATTCTGCTCGGGTGACGGCTCTAATTTCCGCCACCTGACGTCACGCAGCAGCACTCCTTTTCCCCGCTATAACGCCAACAACACAATTCCTTCCAGCGGAGAACAGGTTAAAAGATAAAGCAGTCGACGCCCGTGATGTCACGAAAGACAAAGCCCCCGCCCACCACAAAGTGCAGACACGCCCACGGTGGGATCACTATTTGGCAGGAAGTTGAGAGAGGCCACTGCGCAAGCGCAAAACAGCGCGGGCTGTTGCCCGTTAAAGGCGCAGGGCTATTAATAAGGAATGAAGCAGGAAGCTTGCTATGTTTTCTTGTTATATAGATTATTTTTAAAAACAATAAAATTATAAATAACAGTTTAATTTCTATGTCTTTTCTTTCTGATAATCTGCTTTTAGTTTATTTTTAAATGTTAGTGCTCATTCAGAAATGCAGCTAGGTTGAGCTGTGGTTTTTACTATCCCACCCCAACCACTCACCTGAACAAGGAGATGCTGTTGCTAAAGACTGTACACATGCCAACACAATGTTGTTTTGTAGCTGCAGCAAAAATGAAACCCCCTGTTGTGCTTGGCAGTACTGGCAAGTGAATGGGGCAGGGTGCAAACACCCTGCAACCATGTGCAATGCATGGCACAACTACCCTGTACCCCGATGTGCAATACACAACGCAACCATGTGCAATGCATGATGCAACCATTGTGAAACCATGTGCAATGTATTACGCAACCACCTTGACATGTGCAATGCACAGCGCAACCATGTATAATGCATGTGCATGGCGCAACCACGTGCAATGCAAGGCGTAATCACCCTTCAACCATGTACAATGCACAGTTCAACCACCCTATAACCATGTGCAATAAATGGCACAACCACTCTCCAATCACATGCAATGCACAGCTCAACCACACTGCAACCATGTGCACTGCACAGCGCAAAAAAACACAATGCAAGAATGTGCAATGCATGTGATTCTGGTGCAGGGGTCGGCATTTTCATGGTTAAATCAGGCGGTGAGGAAGCGACATATCACTTCCTCTCCCCAATTGTCAAATATGGAAAAGTGAGCCATTGCAGATCACTTTTCAGAGGAGCTGTCAGGGCTGCCACATGTCAGAACGAGTCCTTAAACAGCGATCCTAAAGAGACCCTGTCAACACACCATTACAGCTGAGCTCCAGGCCAAACACATTCAGGGGAATTCAATAAACCTTTTCTGACACTTTTCTGGTGGTATGTACCATTAAAACAACCTGCACCCAATTCAGGACAAGTTCAGGTAGGTCTTACTACCACCACTTTAAGAACTGTTGCTATGGCTGTGACAGATTCAAAATGGATAACTGGTAGTTTGCAGCTTGGGGAACTGGCTAAAACCAACTCTGATCTGGAAGACTCCAGTGCTCAGAGTGGGATATGTCTGTGTGTGGATACTGTCATGAATGTGACCCCGCTCAGGGCTCAGTCCCCAGCCCCATTCAGCTGTTGGCCAGGAATTTATCCGGCTGAATGTAAACAAATAATTGAATAGACTCACTGCGCTCAACCCAAGTCATTCCACTCAGGCTGCGAGGGAGGTTGATGCTACCATTATGGTTCCTCTAAGCCCAGAAAGTCCATATACTGTATATATTGAAGCCAACGTTCAACCAAAAACATGTGGTAAAGTTTAAAGTGGTTCTAAAGCCTTAAGGTTTTTCACCGTAATGCAGTCTATGCATTACAGTGAAAAACCTTCTGTGCTGCAAAATCCCCCCTACTTACCTGAACCCGATTCAATCCAGCGATGTGCAAGAGAGCAGCAGCTTGTGCCGCTGCCTCCCTCCTCCCTAAGCAGATTGATAGCAGCGGGAGCCATTGCCCTCCTTTGCTGTCAACCAAATGCTGTGGCAAGCTGCCCGCTCTGTGTCAATAGATGCTGTTAAGGTAGCTCTGGAGTGAGTACACATGGGTGCCCCCATGGAAAGTGACTATCCATGGGGGCACTGGACAGGGGGGAGGAGTGTGAAGCGGCAGCAGGGGACCCTAGAGGAAGAGGATCAAGGCTGCTCTGTCCAAAACCATTGCACAGAACAGGTAAGTATAGCATGTTTGTTATTTTAATTGAAAAAAAAATGAATTTAATGTAATTTAACTAGGCTATATATATTCTAGGCTATATACATAGGCTGAAACGCTTTATGCCCCGTACACACGGTCGGATTTTCCGACGGAAAATGTGTGATAGGACCTTGTTGTCGGAAATTCCGACCGTGTGTAGGCTCCATCACACATTTTCCATCGGATTTTCCGACACACAAAGTTTGAGAGCAGGATATAAAATTTTCCGACAACAAAATCCGTTGTCGGAAATTCCGATCGTGTGTACACAAATCCGACGGACAAAGTGCCACGCATGCTCAGAATAAATAAAGAGATGAAAGCTATTGGCCACTGCCCCGTTTATAGTCCCGACGTACGTGTTTTACGTCACCGCGTTTAGAACGATCGGATTTTCCGACAACTTTGTGTGACCGTGTGTATGCAAGACAAGTTTGAGCCAACATCCGTCGGAAAAAATCCTAGGATTTTGTTGTCGGAATGTCCGAACAAAGTCCGACCGTGTGTACGGGGCATTAGAGTGCTACACTCATGGTTTCTTACCCTGGTTATAAATAAAGTTATATTTTACCACAAGATTTTGGTGCTGACTTCAATATATGAACATAAACCAAGGGACCAGAAATACTGGTTGTACCCAAATATGGTAATGCCCTTGTTTGGCCAAAGACGAGAGTCACATAGGAGGTGGACATAATGGGGAACTGGTCTCAGAGTTTCTTATCAGGCTCCACACATTGTCAGAATGGGAATGACAGTAGACAAGATGACTCCTCTGGTGGATATCTCTGCATCTTCACAGGCTAATCCACATTCTTTCTCGTGGACGTAGGAATTGGGCACATGTTAATATACGCCAATATGCCAATATTCATGTGCGCATAGACGTGCGGGTGTTTACGTGCACCCTTGACAAATAGTGGCACCAAATGGGCTATTTAAGCAAGCCAGTGCTCAGGTTCAGTGCTGCTTTGTCTTCAGCCTACTGTGTGTCCTGAGAACCTGTGATCTTGTATCCCGACTCCAGTTACTGACCCGGCTCATTTGGCTACTCCCTGAACTCTGCCTGTACTGACCTTGGCTTGCCTTCTGACCACCATTTCTGACTGCTTCATTTGCTACTGCTCCGCTGACCTGGCTTGTACCTTGAGCACGCTTTTGCCTGTGCCCCTGTACCTGATCTGTCTTGACCCGGCCTGCTATTCCTCCTTTTGTAGCCAGGATCTACCTGCCAACCGGCTGTGCCTGCTTACCCACTACCTCCTACCAGTATACGCCTCACCTGAGTACCAGCCTGCTTCAGTCTGATGCTCACCAGCTGCCACCCAGCCGGCCTGCTTCACTGAAGACCACTGGAGACTACCCCTGCCTGGCATGGACACCTGCTCTGCTACCAAGACTTTTGCCCTGTACACACGGGCGGACTTTTCAGCAACAAAGGTCCCACAGTCTTTCCGACGGACTTTCGACAGACTTTTGACGGACTTCCGACGGACTTTCTAACGAACGGACTTGCCTACACAAGATCACACCAAAGTCCGACGGATTCGTATGTGATGACGTATGACGGACTAAAATAAGGAAGTTGATAGCCAGTAGCCAATAGTTGCCCTAGCGTCGGTTTTCGTCCGTCGGTCTAGCATACAGATGAGCGGATTTTTCGATTGGACTCGAGCCGTCGGACAAATTTGAAACATGTTCCAAATCTAAAGTCCGTCAGATTTTTGACCGAAAAAGTCCGCTGCAGGTCCGATGGAGCCCACACTCGGTCGGATTGTCCGCCGGATTCGGTCCGTCGGACCAGTCCGGCCGAAAAGTCCGCCCGTGTGTACGCGGCATAACAGGCACTCGTGCCACTCTGCTCTCCTGCTCCTACTGTTCACACTATCAGGGGCCCTGAGTCAGAAGTGTAGGAAAGGCCTTCCTTATCATAACAGGCTCTGCTGCCAGGTATGTGATACGTGATACACACCCAAAGTCACAGCCCCAGCGAGACTAGAAATAGACGGCTCTCAGTTGCCTTTGGGTCACAGGAGTACAATAGAAATATACTCCTGTGACTCTAAAGAGATATACATGCAATAGTAAGAGGTCTTGCCATGCTTCTAAAACTTGTGTTGGGGGTCCTCTAATTTCACTAAAAAAGTGGAAAGCCCTCATTCCTGTTTGTACTTCTGCTGACTGGTTGTTTACAGCATGTAAAAAAGCAGCAAAACTGACCCTGCCTACCCAAATTGGTCCTAAAGTGGTAGTAAAGCCTCAAGGTTTTTCACCTTAATGCATTGTATACATTAAAGTGAAAAACCTGTGCTGCAGCTCCCCACAGACCCCCCCCCTTCTTTTTCTTACCTGAAGCCCAATCTAATCCAGCGATGTGCACAAGCTCAGTGGCTCCAGCTGCTGTCTCCCTCCTCATTGGACAGATTGATAGCAGCGGGAGCCCATTGGCTCCCACTGCTGTCAATCAACTCCAGTGACACGGGAGCGGGGGCAGGGCAGAGACAGCAGCAGGACTCTGGAGTGAGTCCGCACAGTTGTCCCCAGGGAAGGCAGCTTTCCGTGGAGGCACCCGATGAAGAGGAGGGGCCTGGCGCGCCGGCGGGGCACTCCAGAAGAAGAGGATCGGGGCTGCTCTGTGCCAAACGATGGCACAGAGCAGGTAAGTATAGGCATGTTTGTTATTTAAAAAAAAAACACACAGGCCGAATGTCAGGTCAACATCAGTGGTTAAATAAAAACTGTCCAACATTCCTCCCATGTGTATGGCAGCCGGTTCAGCCGGCTTTTGTCGGACAAGCATGCTCGAAAAACAAGCAGTCGACTGGCTCCTGATCAGCGTACTCAGCCAATGGCTGAGAGCGCTGACCAAAGTGTTCTGGCGGGGGAGGTCAGCCCCCCTGTCAGAACACAATAGCTCAACGGAGGAGATTACTGTACTAACTCGGATTGGGTTTAACGAAAAAAAAAAACGATTGGTGTGTATTAGGCTTTGAAGTGGAACTTCACTCAAAAGGGCAAGTTCTGCTTTTCTGCTTCCTCGCCCCTTCTCTAACTTTTGGGGGGGGGGAATGTGGGGGGGGGGGGCGGATATCTGGTTTTGACGGTTCCCACTTCTGCCCAGATCGCCCAGGCGATCCAAATTAAAGTTCGCAACCCCACCTGCGCGCAGCATCTTAGGACGTGTCACCGATCCCAGAAGGCTGCAGGACCATTTACACAGCACAGCGTGGCCCATGCATGCACAGTGTGAAGCCGGCTGTGAAGCCGCAAGTAGTCACAGTGGGCTTATCACAGTTATCATGGCAGCGCCAGAGACCCGAAGACCCATCCCAGGTGAGGACAATGCTAGGTAAGTGTCCTTTTTTTAAACATCAGCAGCTACAGTATTTGTAGCTGTTAACTTTAATTATTTTTTTTGGGGGGGGCGGACGGACTGGAGAACCACTTTCAAACTGAACTCCAGGAAATATTTGTATTGCTTACTTACATTGGTCCAGCTTGGTGAGGTATACGTATGCATATCCCATACCTGTGGAACCACTGGGGAAGCTGACAAACCCTGTAGTAGTCGGCACTACTACAGCGATAGCCCCAATCTTCCAGGTCCTGCTCAAGTTCTCACAGATCACAGAGTGCATAAATATCCTGTGTCCTGCCTGGAGATAATTTGATCATTTTATTGATTGTGTTCATTGATTTCAAATCTGCAACTGAATTTATCTAGTTACCAGCCTGCAACTTGGTGTCTCTAGCACATGCTTGGTAGTGCTAGCTTACTGTCATCTTGATCTATAACCTTATTAGAAATATGCATGTTTTTATAAGTTCCCTCAATTCATGGTAAATATTATTTGACTCTATTGAATGGGTCATAGCTTCATGAGTAACATCCATATTTTATAAATGATTCATTAAATTAAGTTTAAACAAAGGGGTTGATTTAATAAAGGCAAATAGGCTGTTCGCTTTGCAAGGGAATATTTACTTTGCCAGCAAATTTTCCTTTTGCTTAGGGAATGTGATGAAATTTCACTTTGCAAAAGAATACCCAATCGTGTGCAAGGAAAAAAAAAAAACAGAATGTTTTCTTACACATTATTGGATGGTGCAAGTCAGCAGATCTTCACCTCATTCACTGAGCTAAGGAAAAATTCCCTTGCAAATGTGAGTTGTCTGTTTGTCTTAATCTGAACCCAAAATAACATCTTAAGAAGTATTGTGCTATGAAATGATTTTTTGAGAACAGCTTGGAAAGCTACTAACTAAATACTGACAGAAACAATCTTGCAAGATAGATAGCAGAATATAACTTCAAGTTCTAAGGATATAATACACATCTGAAGTACAAATAGCCTTTGTTAAATCTTATTACACACCTTATCTTTGGAATTACAAGATCACTTGATGAGGCAGTGTAAACTGCAATTGCTGTTTGTTATGTGCAGTAACCTGATGTAATCTTTTGCTTATTTAATCAAAATATTAAATGATAGATGCCAGTGTTCTATCGATATGTGCCCTCTGTCAAAAAGTGCCCGCGCATGCACAGGACGGAGCTGCACTCCAGCTGATTTGGTGATCAGCTGGAGTGACGTGACCATGGCGCTTGCGCACATCACAGGAGGGACACTGTAGTTCTCATATTCTGCCTCACTGTTGCAGGGTGGGGTTTCAGTCTGCTCAAGGTTGCCTTTTGTCAGTTTTGCACGACGGCTTTAGTGTCTTGATCAGCACCTGTTGCCTGTGTCTAAGGGCGGGTTGCAACACAGACAAAACCCGCCCTTGAACACAGCCACAAGCCACCCTGCAACAGCGAGGCATAATGTAACAACTATGGTGCAGTGTTGCCAACCGCCCGTAGATTTACAGGCAGCCCATAAATATAACCCCTTTTTCGGGCTGCCCGTTAAAGTCCGTTATGAGCACCGGTGCCCGTAAAAAAAGATGGCCGCGAGCCGACCATGCAACTCCGCGTGCGCGTTCCGAAGCCGGCCGGGCTCGGGAAAGCTTGTACGCGCTCGGCCAGGCGGCACATGCACAGTAACGTAATTGCGCCACCCGGCGCCATTTTTGAATAGACGATCGAGAGAGACCAGAGGGGCCGGTGACTCCTGTCCTGCAGTGCACTCCTCATAGGCAGAGGAGCCGAGCAGGGGTGACGGTGAGGAGGAGAGTTCAACTGTGGGGGGATATCATAGTAAAAAGGGGATGGAGAGAGAGGAGGACATTACTGGGAGCCGGGAGGCTGAAGCCATGCCATGCAAGGGACAGAGACTGATGTGCTCTGTCCACCATCATATTACTTCTACATCATCAGTGTGCTGTGTCCTCCTCCTGTGCCCCTTTCACCTCTCCACAGGTCATGGCAGCACTGTGCTGCTTTGACCTGTGCAGAGGTGAAAGGGGCACAGGAGGAGGACACAGCACACTGATGATGTGGAGAAGTAATATGATGGTGGACAGAAGAGGAGGCTACTGTGAGGGGGTGAGGAGGACACTATCATGTCTGCAGCCTCTGTCCACCTCCTGTAGTATGTCCACAGCCTCTGTCCACCTCCTGTAGTATGTCCGCAGCCTCTGTCCACCTTCTGTAGTATGTCTGCAGCCTCTGTCCACCTCCTGTAGTATGTCCGCAGCCTCTGTCCACCTCCTGTAGTATATCCGCAGCCTCTGTCCACCTCCTGTATCATGTCCGCAGCCTCTGTCCACATCCTGTATCATGTCCGCATAATATAATGGTGGACAGAGGAGGAGGCTACTGTGAGGGGGTGAGGAGGACACTATCATGTCCACAGCCTCTGTCCACCTCCTGTAGTATGTCGGCAGCCTCTGTCCACCTCCTGTAGTATGTCCGCAGCTTCTGTCCACCTCCTGTAGTATGTCCGTAGCCTCTGTCCACCTCCTGTAGTATATCCGCAGCCTCTGTCCACCTCCTGTATCATGTCCGCAGCCTCTGTCCACCTCCTGTATCATGTCCACATTCCGCAGCCTCTGTCCACCTCCTGTATGATGTCCGCAGCCTCTGTCCACCTCCTATATCATGTCCGCAGCCTCTGTCCACCTCCTGAATTATGTCTGCAGCCTCTGTCCACCTCCTGTAGTATGTCCGCAGCCTCTGTCCAACTCCTGTAGTATGTGCGCAGCCTCTGTCCACCTTCTGTAGTATGTCCACAGCCTCTGTCCACCTCCTGTAGTATGTCCGCAGCCTCTGTCCACCTCCTGTATCATGTCCGCAGCGTCTGTCCACCTCCTGTATCATGTCCACATTCCGCAGCCTCTGTCCACCTCCTGTATGATGTCCGCAGCCTCCGTCCACCTCCTATATCATGTCCGCAGCCTCTGTCCACCTCCTGTATCATGTCCGCAGCCTCTGTCCACCTCCTGTATCATGTCTGCAGCCTCTGACCATCTCTTCTCTTTTATCGTGTCTGCAGTCTCTGAAGGAATCCTAGGAAGGAGTCAAGAGTGGGAGCGCCGCCGGGATGGGGGTTACGGGAAGAGACAGACATGTGTGGACTGTGGAGAGGAGACTATACAATAAATCTAGAGCCTCCAAGCTGGAGCCGTCTGACTGAGCCCTGCACGGTGCACCTGAGAGGTGACAGTGCCACCAGGCCAGTCTGAGGGGGTCACTGATATAAGGGGGGAGTGAATGCAATAATGTAAGGGGGCACTGATATAAAGTTTCCACCCTCTATTAGTAATCCCCCCTTACCTTAGTGTATTCACTCTGAGGAAGGTGGTCTCTGGTCACCATCCTGCAGACTCTGATGTAAGGGAGAACTCTGTGCTGGCTGGGTTATAGTATCCTGACCTTCATGTAAATTGAGAAATATGTGTTTTGACTTTTGTTTAACTTAAACACATTGCTAATAGCACTAGCTATGTGTTTATAGTTCAAATATCAATATTTGCACTGCTTAGCACTAAAAAACAGTAATTTTAGGTACTTTTTTTGCAGTGCCAGTAAAGAATGTGGAGCTGTCAGTAAATGTCACGATGTTTTCGCCAGTAAAAAAATTGGTGCGTTTGTAAATGTTGGTGTTCTGCCAGTAACTGTCACTTTGGGGGGTTGGCAACATTGCTACGGTGTCCCCCTCCGCTCTGTGAATAGCTTTCAATTGTGTCCGTGAAATTCCCTCTCCCATTGAAAAATGCCTCCTGTGATGTGGGCATGCGCCATGGTCACGTCACTCCAGCTGATCAGGAAATCAGCTGGAGTGTGGCTCCGTCCTGCGCATGCGCGGGCACTTTTCGTCGGAGGACACATATCGTTAGAACACAGGTGTTCTATCGGATAGTGTCTGCTATATAGAAGTGCCCGGGACACACGGCGCATGCGCAGCACAACAGCTGATTTTACGATCAGCTGTTGTGACGGCGAGATGACGCATGGTCAAAATAGCTGACGGAAGAAATTTTTCTGTCAGATTGTGCCCTGCACTGGCGAGGCGTGTTCATGTCGGTGAGGGGCTGATTAGTACATGATGGGGTGGATTATTAAATGATGGGCAGTGCTGCTAAACATATCTTTTTCTGCTATTCTTCCTGGACGCTTGGGGGGTGCGTTTAGCCAACTGAAGGGCGGGTTTTTCTATCAGAGAAAGATATGTGCCCTCCGTCGAAATGTGCCCACGCATGTGCAGGACAGAGCTGCACTCCAGCTGATTTCCTTATCAGCTGGAGTGACGTGACCATGGCACATGCAAACATCACGGGAGGCATTTTTCGATGGGAGAGGGAATTTCACGGACACAATTGAAAGCTATTCACAGAGGGAGACACCGTAGTTGTAACATTATGCCTCGCTGTTGCAGCTGTTGTATTGCTCCCTACGGTGCATGCGCCGTTCATCCCGGGCACTTCTCGATAGCGGGCACTTTCCGATAGGACACCGGTTGTATGGCTAGCTGCCAGTCAGAAGATGATGAATCTGTATACCTCGTGTCCCTAAAGTAAAACATGTTGGCTGAATAAGAGACGCAAAGCAAAGGCAGCTGCTGTTAAATAATGTGATTAGTGTCAATGCCTATTTTACACAGTAACACACAAAAGAGAAACAGAGGAACATAGGAGACCAGGGAGCAGGTGGCACAGTGATATGTTACCAGTTAGTGCAATGGCCATAGATGCAGACTGTGATTGACTTCCAGGAACATTTTTAGGCTGGCCATGTACCAGAGAACAAAGAATGATTGGTGGTTTGTTATGCAACCATAATTATAATATTGGCAGCTTTAAGGAAAATAATGTACTGCATTTGTGTTCCACCATGCTGCACTTTATTACAGTATGTAGGCCAATTCCATGGGGACCTTCTACATGCATCTAAATGTATCTAGTACATAGACACATTACCATGTGTTGTGTGAGTCTGAGTGCTCTTAGCATTAAGCAACACATTATCATAAAATTCTAAAATGATAGCCAAGATGCAGCTTTTTCTTTTTAGGGCGTGTGCTCTACCACCTTACTTGTCTGAAAACATGCTGATGTGTTAAACTATAACAAAAATGAGGTACAATTTAAAGTCCAACTCCATGCAAATAGTAAATTTAAATAGATCATTGTGCATCAATTACCTTTCTTCTCAGTGTAATGGATCAGAGTCACTATGAGCCAAAGATAATTTTCTACCCTGGGGACTGGGCATTTTCTTTTTCTTTTTCTTGCCCAGCTGTCCCCTTACTGCCCCTGTGAGTTTTCCTGTCTTTGGAGCCAATAAAAGAAGACCTGGCCCCTGAAAGTGTTGCCTCCACCAATAGGAGTTGAACACATTGTGTACATAGTAATATGACTACCTGAAGAAGGACCTCAGATAGTAAAGAGAAGAGACAAGGATTATATTGTATCCATTGCTTCAAGTAAAATGGGCATTTTGTTAAAAAAAAAAAAAAGTAAAAAAAAAATGGGCATTTTGTTTTTCATACCAGTGGTCAGTGGATAGTTAGATGGGGGTGAGAGGGTGGGAGTGATAACATACTGGAGTTGTTCATTGAATGCTGTCCCTTGAACCTTTGAAATGCAGCCAGATACTTGAGACCCAGAGTGGTCCTGCTCCAGATCTGACAGAAATTCTTATTCCCCGCCCTAAGCCAGCCATACATGGTTCAGCAGGGACTGTATGAATTCCGATCCATGTATGGGCAGGCTGGTTGTACAGAAGAAGATCTACCGATTGACTTCTGTACAGCCACTCTGTCGGGTTTTTCACAATCAGTGCTGCTAACTATAGCTGACAATACTGATCAGTGTCTTCTGATGATGGGGAAGTCTCCGGCTGTCAGAATACGATAACTCAGCATGAAGGATTCCCCCCATCCACATTGAGTGTGTAGATGGGGGAATCGGGTTATTTTTTTTTCCATTTAACTTGCTGGCTGAATGGAAAAAAAATGACAAATGTATCGACTGCCTTAATGCTGCAAGGGACCAGAAATGTAAGACGGCAGGGCGCTGGTTTGCTTCTCAAGCAGTGGTGGCCATTCAATGCCAGTGACTTAGCCTTTATAAAGTAATTGGTATCAAGTGATGTGAGTGTCCACAGGAATCGATGGTAAGTCATTGATACAACTAGTGATTACTTAAAAGCGATCAGTTTAATTCAATACACCCCTCACCTGTTCCCCTGACACTCTTAAGCCGGTCATAGACAATTCAAATCTCAGCCAGTTCCTGCTGATTCGAACCATGTATGGGCAGGTTGAATGTTCCCAAGTTGATTGAATGGGTACAACCAGCCTGGATTTTACATGCAATGATTACTAGCGGCTGTTATAACGGCTCCCCCGTCCAGCTGAAAGAACACAATGGCTCCAAGGGAAGGATTTCCCCATCAACACAGTTAGTGGCTGCAGGAGAGAAATTCGTTCCATTTATGGTCGGCCTTAGATTTGTCCTCTCCTAACTACTGTAGGTAACAGGAAGACTCTGAACTTTACCTAAACAACATTTCCCATATTCCAAAAATTCATCCTTGATGTTAGATTTGATATTCACAGTTGTGTTTAACATTTCTTACACTACTATTTCTTCTAAAAGTATTACCATACCAACTCTAATGTTCACTTGCTTCAGGGCCATCATCAGGAATCTCGCTGATTGGCCGAAATGCATTGAGATATTACAGCGTCACCGTGACACACTTCCGCCCAAACAAACATAGGGAATCAAGCAGCACTGCGATACCACCATTTTGGGCCGATTTACCCCCCCAAAAATCACCTGTTCCACACGCCGGGTGCCAGGATATTCAGGCACGTTAACATGCGAGTGATACTTTTTATTTTTAAATGTTTTAAATAAACATTTTGGAACGATATTTTGCGCAATGAGAATTCTTCTGGTTTGTTTGTCTGTATGAGGAACTGCACTGCATGAGAGGCCAGCAGCAGATCTCTGCAAGGGTCTCCCCACATGCTTAAAGGACCATACTAGTGATAGTTGGTCAACCCCAAGGGGTGAGTTTACATCTATGTGGGGCACCCAAGTCTGAGCACATTGAAGCATGGATATATCAACTTTGAGCACGAGCACTTTATATCACTATATTACTGGGACTGTTCGATATTTGTGTATATAATTTTTACTAGACCTAGTGCAGTGGACTTTTTGCTATATTTTCAATTGCCATTTTGACAATTTTTTACTGCAGCTGGACTGGTATTGTGCTTATTACATTTTTATATCCATTGGCGCTTGGTACTTTTATTTTTGCTTAAAAAAGTAGCCTGACGGAGAAGAGATGGAGGTTAGGAGAGCACTGAGGCTTGGCGTCCTATATGCAGCTCTGATCAATGTTAATTGACACATACCTGGGGCATCAGTGATATTCTACATCGGGAACTGGGCATAATTCTTAGTGGCATATTGCTCTCTCTCTCTTTCTCTGTGTTCACATATACACAGGCTGTCATTGTTGAGAATATAGAAATCATGGATTACAGAAATCACAGCCAAAGAGACTACAGTTACTGGGTAACAGTCAGGCCTGAGTGACCTAATTGAGATCCTCTCTAACACCTACTGCTGTGGGTCTGCTTAAAAGCCTTTTTGTTCTTTGTTACAAATTAACTGAAAAAAGACACAATAATACAGTACAAGTAGTTTGGAGAGCTGTAACAGTTCTAAAATGTATCTAAGTTAAAAGGTATCTGTAGCTGATACCATGTTGCAGTTACTTTTGCAAAGACTGGAAAGCTGCCAAATACTGGTTGTTCAAAGATTGTTTCTTCTATACTAGTATGTTAAAATACCAGATTATAAAGAAATTCTCAGATAAAACATCAGCAATATTGTCTATTCAATTCAAACTCATCTTAATTTATCTATTCAAAAACGTCTGTTTTGAGTCCTCATTGAAGATACACCACATAATATTCTGGATATGATGCACTTTTATAATACAGTAGCCAATGAATGTAAATGTGAAACACTTTAACTGCAATTCCGCCAAGCTATTCTACCAGTTTGGATGTACCTGTCATATTGCATGGCTAAAAAAGAGGCATCACTTTTGAGCCATACAGCTCAGTCACTAACTTTCCCCAAATTGGACAATGCTAAGAATGTCTTCTTTGTGCTCTGCTTTCTTGTAAAAGTATCCAGTCTTACACTATCTGTACCTCCCTCTCTAATTCTTAGTCCTGATGTATAATGAAATATAGAAAGCTCATATACAGACAGAATTTAGATATTTTGCTTTTGATTATATTTTGGTGAATACATCACTTGGTTAAAGAAGAACTCTCACCTGGAGTGAGAACAGTTTGCTAAATCCCCCAGTGAACCCTGTGCAAATAGCACTTGTCCCCATTAAAATCGGTGCTGTGGTTTGGAAATAAAAGGCTTTTTTCTACTGTCAGTGCTGACTGCAGCTCCACCCCAGGCAAAAGCCCATATTATGGGCATTCCTTAGGGGGTGTGGGGGAGTACATGCAGCACTGAAGCTACAGACCTAGAGTTGCCACCTCATCCATTTAATCCAGGACACATATTAGTTACACAGGTTCTGTGGCTAATTAAAGTGGTAATTAAACTCACTCGGTGCCTTATCTGCATTATATTAGCCTCAGAACCTGTGTAATTCATATGTGTCCTGGATTAAAGGGATGAGGTGGCAACCCTACACAGACCTCAGTTCTGCAACGTGAATGTCTTTTTTCTGGTACAATAATTTTTATTGTTGCACTCAAAGATAACAGTACAGCAAGTCACCCATGCAGGGGTTACATATACATGGGTGAAGTCTTGTGCAACATTCAATTAAATGAAATAGAGTTTCCACTAGATGACCACACGGTAGGAGCCGTGGGTCCAGATTAAGTTACCTAAGCCTGGGCTCAGGGTTATACCATAGGGAAACCTGAGGGGTGGACCGACAAGGCGATGTCTCTTTTTGCTGAGTCACCTGGGATGCTGGATAGCTCCTTCCTCAATTCCTCAAGCTCAATTCCTTGAATGATCTTGCCCTGAACCTTGTTTCTCTTGAACTTTGAGACAATTTTGCTCTGTTCATCTTTTGGATGTGGCATATTCTGGAAAGCTGATTTGCTGAACTTTGAACCCTTTGCTTCTCCTATGAATGTCCTATTTTAGCTATGCCTTTGCACTTCCTGTTGGCCAGATTATTGTGCTTTCTCCAGCCAATATCCTGCTGCCATCTGTATGTTCACTACAACTCATTGCTGACCTTTGGCTTGCTCCTCGACTATGTTTCTGCTCAGAGGCATAGCTTGAAGCTTGTGGGTCCTGATGCAAAAGTTGACCTGGGCCCCCCCACCACCCACCGCTTCCACTGCGCACCAAGATACTCCCATTACACGCCAAAATACTCCAAGTGGCTAAAGAGTTATTTCAGAGATTTATTTACACATGAAGATGGTAATTCAAAGCATTTTGTAGAAACTGTCTAATTTAGACATAGTTCCTCCTTGCATTTCAGAAACGTTGCCAAGCACCATGATGTCACCACGCCTGCCCCAGCTTGTCCTGAACCCAAGCACCATTTGTCTGCCTTCGAAACTGTGCATGCGCAGTTGCAAAGCTGACTCGTGGCCATATTTTTTTTATTTTTGTAATTTCTTGAAAAACAAATGAATTTCTAATCAATGATGGGAGAGTCGTGCGAGAAATATAATTGAAAAAGAAATGCTCATGAGCTGTGGCCTGGAAAGAAAAGAAGATTCCCAGCCACAAAATGTATTTTCTGTAGCTACATGAGGTGAAATTAAAAGTTTGGTTTGGTTGGTCGAATTTCTAAATCAATGTTGGCACCATCGAATCACAAAACAATCAAAATCCTCCAATCCAAGGACCATCAGGGTTGGATCTTGGTGGTAAGTTTGCCAGAACAGCGTGTCCACTCAAATCCGGGTAGTATGTGGAGAAAAAAATGACTTCGACATATCAAGAGAGGTATTTATTTCTAAAAACTGGCATACAAAAAAAAGGTGATCACAAATAAAAAGAGGGCAATGTAGAGAGTGATAAAAATGGGCCGCTTTTTGGTAAAGCTGAACTAACCCTTTAACCCTTTGGCTGCCAGGACCATATGTCGTATCAACCTGACAGCGGGGGGAGGGGGGGTTTCACACACAATCCAGTGGCTGCAGCTACCAGGATTGTGTGAAAGCGTTCGGGTAGCTGCTCTGCCGCCTGATTGCTCACACACCTCCCCCCGGTACCGCCGCCCCCCCCCCCCCCACATGGCAGGTGCCAGCGGGAGGAGAGGAGGGGAGAGAGAAGGGCAGACACATGTCTGCTCCCCTTGTTGCTGTGACCTGGAAAGTGACAGCCATGATGTCACTTCTGGGTCACCTATCACTTTCCCCAATCTGCATTGCAAAACATTTAGTGGAGCCCAGAGGAGACATGGGGGGAGAGGGATCTTTTAGACCCTGCATGTCTCATTAAAGAGAAGCTGTCACCTTAAACTCATCACATCGAAAAAAAAATAGTTACACCCGAGCGCATAGAATCACTCCCTCAAAATATTTTTAGGCCCGCCCACCCCCACATAAACATATGTACAAACGTAAACACATGCATGAAAACATCAATTGCTATACACATGTTTCATATTGCCACGCACACCGGAGTGAGAGCAATAATTCTAGTACAAGACCTCCTCCATAACACTAAACTGATACCTATAGTGGGATTTTGAAGCGTCGCCTATAGAAAATATAGGGTACTTTAGTTTGTCGCCATTTCACGGGCGCACACAAATTTAAGGTTTAACATGTCGGGTATTTATTTACTAGGTGCAACCTCGCCTTTTATATTTTACCAAAAACGTGGGTAGTTTATTGCTTTTGATTGCCATAAAATTTATTTTAGTGTGTTTTTTACTGAGATTTTCTGTTTCTTAGACCTCTGCAGTATTATCACGTGACATAAAAAGTTGGAACTACCACTGTTTTATTTTCTAGGGTGTCTGCTTTCAGAATATTTAGAACGTTTGGGGGTTTTGTGTAATCTTCCGACCTAAATTTCTTTTAAAACGTGTGCAAAAAAACCCCACAAAAACGGCTATGACAAAAGTTAACTCCAACCTTGCGCTCTTTTTTTACTCGAATAGGCTACAGGCTGAGTCATGGGACAGCAGAATTTCACACAGAAAGGAAAACACCACACACCTTTATTGTTGGATTAGTTTGGCCGCGGCCTTTATTATTATTATTATTATTATTATTATTATTATTATTAGCTTTAAGAATAAATGAATAAATAGCTGTAAACTTTCTTTTAACCGCTTGCCTACCAGCCACCGTCATTATACTGTGGCAGGTCCACACGATCCCGCGAGCCGTCATAGCTATACATTGGCTCCTTTAAGCAGGATAGCAGGCACGCGCCTGCTGCACTCAGGGAGTGCCGATGCTCGTGGCCGATGGTCGTGATGACCGCCGGCCACAATCGATCGTGGGCATGAAAGGCAGAACAGGGACATGTGTGTGTAAACACACATATTCCTGTTCCGTTCTGTGAGGAGAGACAGATTGTGAGTTCCTATTAGCTAGGAAAAATGATCTGTCATTTCCTCTAGGTCAGTCCCCTCCCCCTACAGTTAGAATCACGTAGCAGGGAACACAGTTAACCCCTTGATCGCCCCCTAGTGTTAACCCCTTCCCTGCCAGTGACATCTTTACAGTAATCAGTGCATTTTTTGGTCCCAAAAATGTGTCGAGTGTCCGATGTGTCCGCCATAATGTCGTAGTCCCGATAAAAATCACAGATCGCCAACATTACTAGTAAAAAAAAAATAATAAAAATGCTATAAATCTATCCCTTATTTTGTAGATGCTATAACTTTTGCGCAAAAAGCTAGGTTCAAAAAGCTGTCCCCCTTAACAAAAGTGACACTGCCACATAATAATTAGCCGCGACGGATATGGAGGGAGGGAACACCACAGCTTGTGCTTACTGGGGCCACTGAACCTCAGAGGCTCAGAACCCCTTTTTATTTCAAATTCTTCCCGCTCTTTTTCCAGACTGCCTGGATACTAGATCAGCTGACCTACCTAGGAAAAGGTGGCCAATAGAGCACCTTCCCTCTCTTTTTTTTTTCAAACTGCCTGGATACTAGGTGACCTGACCTATACAAGGGTAGGTGACCAATAGCACACCATCCTGCAATTTCTAAGTTAAGGGGATACTTGAAACTCCGCTGCTGCAATCCCATGAGGGAAGGGGGGGGGGGGGGGGGGGAATTAGAAACTGTTTCCCCCTTTTCCCTTTATTCCCACCCCACAGTTCATGTACAGTCAGGTCCATAAATATTGGGACATCGACACAATTCTAATCTTTTTGGCTCTATACACCACCACAATAGATTTGAAATGAAACAAACAAGATGTGCTTTAACTGCAGATTTTCAGTTTTAATTTGAGGGTATTTACATCCAAATCATGTGAACGGTGTAGGAATTACAACAGTTTGTATATGTGCCTCCCACTTTTTAAGGACCAAAAGTAATGAGACAGATTAACAATCATCCATCAAACTTTCACTTTTTAATACTTGGTTGCAAATCCTTTGCAGTCAATTACAGCCTGAAGTCTGGAATGCATAGACATCACCAGACACTGGGTTTCATCCCTGGTGATGCTCTGCCAGGCCTCTACTGCAACTGTCTTCAGCAAGTGAAATGCATGCTCAATCAGATTCAGGTCAGGTGATTGACTTGGCCATTGCATAACATTCCACTTCTTTCCCTTAAAAAACTCTTTGGTTGCTTTCGCAGTATGCTTCGGGTCATTGTCCATCTGTACTGTAAACGCGTGGTCCAATGAGTTCTGAAGCATTTTGCTGAATATGACCAGATAATATTGCCCAAAACACTTCAGAATTCATCCTGCTGCTTTTGTCAGCAGTCACAGTATCAATAAATACAAGAGAACCAGTTCCATTGGCAGCCATACATGCCCACGCCATGACACTACCACCACCATGCTTCACTGATGAGGTGGTATGCTTTGGATTATGAGCAGTTCCTTTCCTTCTCCATACTCTTCTCTTCCCATCACTCTGGTACAAGTTGATCTTGGTCTCATCTGTCCATAGGATGTTGTTCCAGAACTGTGAAGGCTTTTCTGTTGTTTGGCAAACTCTAATCTGGCCTTCCTGTTTTTGAGGCTCACCAATGGTTTACATCTTGTGGTGAACCCTCTGTATTCACTCTGGTGAAGTCTTCTCTTGATTGTTGACTTTGACACACATACACCTACCTCCTGGAGAGTGTTTTTGATCTGGCCAACTGTTGTGAAGGGTGTTTTCTTCACCAGGGAAAGAATTCTTCGGTCATCCACCACAGTTGTTTTCCATGGTCTTCCGGGTCTTTGCTGAGCTCACCGATGCATTCTTTCTTTTTAAGGATGTTCCAAACAGTTGATTTGGCCACACCTAATGTTTTTGCTATCTCTCTGATGGGTTTGTTTTGTTTTTTCAGCCTAATGATGGCTTGCTTCACTGATTGTGACAGCTCTTTGGATCTCATATTGACAGTTGACAGCAACAGATTCCAAATGCAAATAGCACACTTGAAATGAACTCTGAACCTTTTATCTGCTCCTTGTAAATGGGATAATGAGGGAATAACTAACACACCTGGCCATGGAACAGCTGAGCAACCAATTGTCCCATTAATTTTGGTCCCTTAAAAAGTGGGAGGCACATATACAAACTATTGTAATTCCTACACCGTTCACCTGATTTGGATGTAAATACCCTCAAATTAAAGCTGAAAGTCTGCAGTTAAAGCACATCTTGTTTGTTTCATTTCAAATCCATTGTGGTGGTGTATAGAGCCAAAAAGATTAGAATTGTGTCGATGTCCCAATATTTATGGACCTGACTGTATACAGAGAGGCGGGCTGCGGGTTGAGAAGGTCCTATAACCTGCAGCTCAATGGAATACAGAAAGAGGTGAGTTCTGAGGAGGTCTGAGATTTCTCTCTACTGTTTAGCATGGATGGGGGAATCTATGGATTTCTCTGGGCTGAACAAAATAAACGTTTACGTGTATGGCTTCGTACTGCTGATATACTAAACGTCCATTCATTCATGTCACCGCACAGCAGAATGGCGCGTTGCGCTGCTGTGTGGGATACGCGGGGCCTACTGGTGCGCTGTGAAACAATACAGCACGTCCCTCCAGGCTGTATTGCAGTGTGAATGGGGCACATGGAAAACTTTTGTTTTTTTGTGTGTCTTAGCAGAGACTGACATTCTTTTAATGCAGAACAACGCCAGTCACTTCACTATGTGTGAGTCTTTTGCTCACTTCCTGGTTGTGTTTACAAAACAGGAAGTGGGTGGAAATCTTCTCAGTGGGACATAAATAGAAATAAAAAACAGGCATGGGATTAAAAATCATCAAAATACAAAGAAATGTTTGACTTTAGGTACTTTATTTCGAGGTTCTTGTGGCTCAGACTGAATAGAATGACGTTTTGTTTACAGGAAGTGCGGGTGGGAATGCCTCCTGTTCAGGCGGTGATCGGTGTTGGAAGGGTTAACCCCGGCGGGCCATTATTTGTCAGGGGGCGGCTGCGGAACCGCGGCGGGCGTGTTTTAGTGGGTGACGTCAGAAAGGAGGAGGGGCTGCCCGCTTCCTTCCTCCATCGGATAGAGCTGCTCGGGACACCGGTGGGAGCTTCCGTTTTCTTGTGGAACGTGCGGGCGGGGGACGGAGAGCCGACAAGCCGAGTCTAGCGGACGTCCAGCTGGGTCAATGTGTGATTGCTGACAGATCGGGATCATGGCGGCGATACGGCTTGTGTTCCTGCTCTCCTGGGCGGCCAGTTCGGGAGGTGAGAGAGAGAGAGATCGGGGAAGGGGAGGGGGGAGTCCGGGGCCGCTCCAGTCTGATGGCAGCCCGGCTATCCCAGGAGGGGGAGGAGGCTGAGCTCACTCCCTATACAGATGCAGCATGTGTCCAGTGATGACAGGTCCGCTCCTCCGGGCACATGGCCATCCATCCCCCCCTCTGTCCCGGGGCTGTACTGCCTGTCATCGGAGGGATGCCCTCCATTCTTCTCTATAGTGATTGGAACCTTTGTTGTGATGTGTGTACACCATAAACACGGAGCACATGTGTGTGTACAACATTGGAGACCCTCTGATGTGTGTCATAGATCACCTCCTCCCTCTTCTCTACAGCCCTCCATTGTCTATGGGAGAGTGGGGAGGGAGCAGGTGGATCAGGGCTTGTGTGTCTATTAGATGGTCAGAATAGACCCCCATTGGCTGGGCACTGTGTGTGTCAGAGGTATTGATTGGTCAGGGTAGATCCTTCACTTGTGGGGCACAATATCAGAGGCATTAGTCAGAGTAGACCACCCATTGGTTGGGCACATTATGTACATCAGAAGTATTGATTGGCCAGGGTAGATTCTCCTCCTTTCATTGGCTAGCCACTGTGTGTGCATCATTATTGATTGGCCAGGGTAGATTCTCCTCCTTTCATTGGCTAGCCACTGTGTGTGCATCAGAAGTATTGATTGGCCAGGGTAGATTCCCCTCCCTTCATTGGCTAGCCACTGTGTGTACATTAGAAGTATTGATTGGTCAGGGTAGATTTCTCCCCTCCAATTGACTGGACACATTGTGTACATCAGACGTATTGATTGGTCAGGGTAGATGCCCCTCCAGCCCTCATTAGCTGGGCACATTGTGTACATCAGAAGAATTGATTGGTCAGGGTTGATTTACTAAAGGCAAATCCACTGCACTAAAAGTGCAGTTGCTCTAGATCTGAATCTGTAGATCTAGATCTAAATCTGCTGATTTCTATCATCCAATCATGTGCAAACAAAAATACTGTTTAGTTTCCTTGCATGACCCCCTCAGATCTACAGCTACTGCACTTGCAGTGCACAGCGGATTTGCCTTTAGCAAATACACCCCCCTGTACATCAAAGGTATTGACTGGTCAGGGTAGATTTCCCTCCTCCAATTGGCTGAGCACTGTGTGTACATTAGATGTATTGATTGGTCAGGGTAGATTCCTTTCCTACTCTCATTGGCTGGGCATTGTGTGTGTGTGTGTGTGTGTGTGTGTGTGTGTATATAACGGAGGTATTAGATGGCCAGGCCTAGATGATCCCTCTCCATAGGCTGGGCACTGTGTCTACATTATTGGTATTGGATGGTCAAGGTAGATCCTCCCATCAGCTGGGTACTCCGCGTATTTAAGGCATTGGATGGTTGGGGTAGATACTTCCTCTCCGGATGGTCAGGGTGAATCCCTCTACCAGCTGAGCACTGTGTGTCACACATTGCATTGTCTGGGTATATCACCCAATTGGTTGGGCACTGTTTGTATCAGAGGCATGGGATGAACTGGGCAGATCTCTCTGTTGGCTGGGCACTGTCTGTGTCTAGATCCCTCAGCGGAATGTTCATAGTCAGAGGTATTGGATGGTCAGGGTAGCATGCAGGGCTCTGTGCCATTGTGCTTATATCAGAGGTATTGAATGATGAGGCCAGCTGGCATCTGTAAGAATCCCTCAACTGGCTGGTTCCAGAATCAGGGATTGGAGGATCTTTCTCTGGCTGGGGGCAGTGTATATATCAAAGACCATCTGTATCCAAAACTGAGAGGTATTGTATGGCCAGTGCCCCCCCACAGCTGGGCACTGTAGCCATATGAGGCTTTGGATGGTCAGGGTAATTCCTATTTTGGCTGGGCACAGTGTGTACATCAGAGGCATTGCATGGTCAGGGTAGATCCTTCTGTCAGCGGGGCACGGTTTGTGTATATGTGCATTTTGGAGTCAGCTTCTAACCTCAGCTTCTTCAATTAAGCTTTGGCAGTGAAACCTGGAAACTGCTTGGTGTCTATGCAGAAGTGAGCCTGGTTTTGCACTCTCCAGCTTTTGTAAATAAAGCCCTGTGAGTATATCAGAGACATAGGATGGTCAGGGCAGTTCTTCCTGCTGGCTGGACAGTGTGTGTGTATATAGTTACATTGGCATGTTGGGGTAAATCCTGGCTGGGCACTCTGCATATCAGAGACATTGGCTGGTCGGGGTAGATCCTGGCTGGGCACTCTGCATATATCAGACATTAGATGGTTGGGGTAGACACTCGTACTGGCTGGGCACTGTGTGTGTATATAGTTATATTGGCTGGTTGGGGTAGATCCTGGCTGGGCACTGTGTGTATATATAGTTACATTGACTGGTTGGGGTAGATCCTGGCTGGGCACTGTGTGTGTGTGTGTGTGTGTGTGTGTATAGTTACATTGACTGGTTGGGGTAGATCCTGGCTGGGCACTGTGTGTATATATAGTTACATTGACTGGTTGGGGTAGATCCTGGCTGGGCACTGTGTGTATATATAGTTACATTGGCTGGATGGGGTAGATCCTGGCTGGGCACTGTGTGTGTGTGTAGTTACATTGACTGGTTGGAGTAGATCCTCCTGCTGGCTGGGCACTGTGTGTATCAGACATTGGCTGGTCGGGGTAGAGCCTCCTGTTGGCTGGGCACTGTGTGTATCAGATGTTGGCTGGTTAGGGTAGATCCTCCTGCTGGCTGGGCACTGTGTGTGTAGTTACATTGACTGGTTGGAGTAGATCCTCCTGCTGGCTGGGCACTGTGTGTATCAGACATTGGCTGGTTGGGGTAGATCCTCATGCTGGCTGGGCACTGTGTGTATATATAGTTACATTGGCTGGATGGGGTAGATCCTGGCTGGGCACTGTGTGTGTAGTTACATTGACTGGTTGGAGTAGATCCTCCTGCTGGCTGGGCACTGTGTGTATCAGACATTGGCTGGTCGGGGTAGATCCTCCTGCTGGCTGGGCTCTGTGTGTATGTCAGGAGAGGACAAGCTGCTCCTGTGTAGGAGAGGATTGCTGCAGACTTCCCAGCACCCTCCTCTGTAGGCGGTTGGTGGGGGGAAAATAAGAAAAGATGGAGGGATTGAGGCGTTGCAAGACCTGGAGACAACGGTGGATCCCCTGGATCTGTTTTTGTTGTCGCTTTCCCCCTCCCCTCCCCCCTCCCTCCTCTCACTTGGCTACAAGCAAGCTGGGATTCACATTTAACCCATTAGTCTCCATATCCTGGCATGACACCCGCCATAGAATGATGGAGATGCTGGCTGTTTGTTACTATGTGAAGACAGAGCTGAGGATCAAGTTTTTATTTCATATTTCTTATTAATCTGTGACCTCTTCAGTCCAGGTCACCGATGTATGTTTATGATGTAGGCGATATTTCTATTGCTGGCATATGATGGCAATACATGGAAAGCAGTCTGGATGGGGGCTGTCATTCCTCGGCTCACCTCTGCTGCAGTCTATTCTCAGCTAGTGTCATGTCATGTTTTCTGGCTTACACATACATATATTGGAATAATTTTTCTTTCGTTATGACTTGATATGTTTGGTAACTGCAGTAAGATCATTTCCTCTGAAATATGATGCACTGGAACAGATGTTGCGCTATTACACATTATGCAACTTAAACCATGGCCTCGGGGCCTAGAAACTGACAGTTACTGCCCTTCAGTACGCACCTTTTTTATTTTATCTATGTTATTTTATCAGTGTGTCTAAATGAGTGCAGTTTGTCTTTTACTATGCCAGTGATCTGATAGAAGATCTTCTCTGGAAAAGCATGAACATGCCTGAATGGTGTAATAATTGTGGGACAATACTTCCAACCAAAAGCAAACATTTGTCTATATTGCAGCTTAACAATTCTTTGATGTAATGGCTGCATTTGTTTTTTGTTTTTTTTTTTTTTTTTTTTTTTTTTTTATGCTTTCTCTCCTTTTTATTTTCACCCAGTAAAATGGCCAATTAGTATCTTGTTTTTCAATGTTCTGCAGATGTAGCAGTTAGAGGGTTGAGACAAACCGTCTACTACCTTTCTGTAGCGCACCCCCTAGGGAGCTGCAGATGAACTGGATTCCCCACTCCTGCACAGCCCGGCACACAGAATTTTCACAGGCACTCCAGAGTCAGAGAACAGTCCGTAACTTTGTTTTTGTTATTTGAGGGTTATTAACTTGGATAGGGATGGGAGGTTTACGGGATGCCCACTTTAACTTCAGCAAAACTTCAGCGTCATTCTTCATATATACAGTCTCTATATACAGCTTCAACTTTTTTCTAGCTATGTCACTCTGTGATGATCTGACAGCATCCAGTCAAATGTAGCAACAGCCAATTACAAGCAGGGACCCGCAGCCCCAAAGAGGTCTCCAAACTATGGTCCTCCGTTGTTCAGGAACTACAATTCCCATCATGCCCAGTCATGTCTGTGAATGTCAGACTTTTACAATGCCTCATGGGACGTGAAGGGCCATAGTTTGGAGATGAAAATTGTCGAACATTAAAGTGACACAGCTTCAACTTTCACATCATTTTCTCTGTGGTCACTGATCCCAGCAACACCTCTTCTTCAGGTACTACCAACCCACCTGGCTGCAGCTGCCCCTCTCACCAGCCCACCCTGCTGACTCTCAGGAGATCTCCCAGGGAAGGATAAAGACTTGGGCACACCGCTAACTTC